>NW_022985714.1:0-175295 GCF_902459465.1 Asterias rubens
TTTCTCTGGCTTGCGTCGTCGGCTGCTTAGGCCCAGGTGTAGATACCGGAGACGATGGCGTCATGGCAACTGTTGTTGTTGATGCGGGTTTAGTTATTGCTGGCGTTGGTGTTGATGCTGTTGTTGTGGTTTGACTAGTAGTTAGAGTCAGATTTGTGTTAGCGATTAGAGTAATTTCGGGCAGTGTTGAAACAGAGGAGTTCTCCATCGCTATCGATGTTGCATTTGACTGCGGCTCAACAGTTTCATGACTCTCTGTAGTCGGACCAGGTTCTTGAGACAGTATAGTGGGTATTGTCATGTTGGGTACAGTAGTCTGAGTGAAAGCTAAACCGAGTAAGCCCACAAACACCACAGATCTCCACAACAAATGATTGTGCAGTACATCCGCAGCAATTCGAGTTAGGATTCGTCCATCCATCGTGGTTTTTGTAGGATTTTGATTAGATTCAGTGAACCTTTAATCAAAGTGATGGTTTCTTGTTGGAGTCAAATGAATCTTGGGATGCCACTTGATCGATGATAAACTCCATTACGGTCTCCTGAACATAAAAAAAACAGACAAAGCATGCAGAATTATTGCTTTAACTTTTAAAAATTTAAATTAAACTGTTGTAATTACTTTATGTGTAGAGGCCCACTCGTTGAAGTTGGTAATAAAGTACTCTCTTATGATCACCTTATAGTGGCAGCAGTGGAATAAAAAATATGTCCTCCCACCCCCGTGTAATGGCATGAATGGACAAGCCCTGTTGTAAGCTGCAATAATGAGTGGCATTGAATGTGGTGCAAGGATTCACATTTGGCCACCGTGGGGCGATGGTCGTATGATGGTCTTGACCACACTGCTCGCTAACATGGAGCAAAATATTGCTCCATGTCACGACACTCCAGTCCATTTTACTTCCTTTGAGCATGAGACCGAGAAAGCGCATTCAGGTGGTAATTATTTATAGGTCAAAATGTTGTGAATAATCCATTTTCTCAAGAGTGTGAGGAGAGGCTCTGCAGACATGGCAGATCTAGAGCGAATCTTTACATGAGAAATAAAGATAAAATACAAAAATGCAACAATAAAATTAATGGTTCGATTTGATAAAAAAAATAGCACCCCTTCTAAATATCTTTTTTAACTTCCAAACCCCAATCAAATAAAAATCTGGGCCACATGAATGGTCCTACTAACTAAAGCTTTAAGGAAGGGATTGAGAGCATTTTATTCATTCTATGTCTCCCGACTACACATGTACTCTTACAAATAAGAATGAGGTTCGTTCCGCTATCGTCATCATGTGGATCCCGACACATTCATGGAGACGATAGCGGAACGAACCTCAGTAATTCTAGAGTAGAGTACCTGACCTCCCATAAGGTTTACCACGATAGCAAAATATCAAGACGGCGTTGTTGAACCCACACAGAGATATAATGTAAGCCCCCTCCGACTACAAATAACACATTGCAGTACTGAATCGCGATAATAAACCATGTCAGACCCAACATGCAGGTTGGTGGTCAGTTCATCATCCAAAGACCATGGTGGTCAGCCTGTCGCTATCGTCGTCAGCCAGGTCAGTCAGCATATTGCATAGTTGCGATAATGTAACCCTCCTGCCGACGGCATAGCCAGGAGGGTTACGTTATCGCAACTACATATTGCAAAGAATGCAAGTGAAGTAAAGTCAAAGTCTGACAACTTTCCATATGCCGCCACCACTTTTTCACTCATTTTCCCAAAAGGTGATAGGCCTATCTCATGTAAACTAAATACTAACTATAATGATGTAATTACTATATTATTTCAAATCAACAGATCAAATGAAAAAGTGGTGGCGCCATACGGAAACTTTTCCTCAAACTCAACCACAACCCCCCCGCCCCCCCTTCCAAATTCAACGGCTGAACTGATTGATTGTTTAAATAAACAAATAAACATTATTTACAAATATTAAAATTAAAATAAAATAAAAATAAAATGTTCATTTAAATAATTTTACGCCAAATAAAAACAAACCACGCAAAAGCTACCCAACAAAAGGCCAATCAATGTCCCTTCAAGTTAAATATTTCTACCTCAATGCTAAAATAAAAGGACGGCCAGCTAGCTAATCACTTCACTTCGTAATAAATTAAGAATTTAAGAAAATATAAATTAATACTCACATTGTTTTTTCTAGTTTTATTTAGGTCATCCCATTCTGTTCTCATCTCACAATCACATCGTTGCTGTTTTGTGTGCAAGTGATCTGTCAGTGTCATGCAGCAGCAGTCGTCGATCATCTGTGAAAATGAAAAGATCATTATTTCACAAATTGTAAAAAGCGCCACCATTCGACCAGACACGGCTAGTTTTTTCATCTATTTTATATATTTTCATATCAACAAGCTACTAGAGGGAGAGTTCCTTCCATCCAACTTGCATTCAAGTGTTATTTTCATCTGCCGATTGTCGAATTCTGAGACCATTGAAGACATGCCGAGATCCAAGGTTTTACAGTTTCTGTCTGCAGTATCCAGATCGAAGTTTTCAGTGCCTGGTGTTTTATTTCATGCACGTTGTGGATCGTTGATATTGTTTCAAAAAGTTTCGGAAAGCAGTTCTGTTTTTAATTGTTGTCTCGGCACCCAGCATTCATCATTACTGCATTGTTCTTCATCCAAACAAAATGTACTCGATGAAAGTTTTCGCAACCGCAGAGACAAACATGCCGTAAAATTGACTCCGTTTCCCACTCCACGGTTTCCCAGAGCAACATCTCCGGCCAGTATCTTGGTTTCATTTCCCTACTTCACATGTGCCCGTCTGAGGGATAAAGATTCTTCAGCAGAGCCTACCCCTTACCTGGATGGACCGACCTTATTAGAATGTAGTACTCCACAAGCTGCTGTCAAGTGGTGGAATGATTCATTTTTAAAATGGGGTGTTCCAGATCCTGAGGTGTCAGCAGAGTTTATTGTGGCACACGTTCTGGGATTCAAACAGGTGACAAAAAAGTTTTTGATTAGTTTGAATGATTTGCATGATTTAACTTTCCTGGGTAAAACTTATCAAAATAGAATATACGAATTAGTGATGAAAAAATAAACTTATTTAACAACTTCTAAAATTAAACTTTCTTATTAGTTATTCTAATTATAAGTAGGCCTAATTTAAGAATGAGATTAGAAAAGTTGTTTCTTCTGAAATTGTCATAAAAAATAAACTACTTTTGCTTTTTATTCATTTGACAAAGTAGTTTTTCTTTTGGATGGATATTTATTTCAAAGCAAAGTAAATATTCTGTTAAAACATGAACCATTTAATTAAAATAAAAAAACAGAAACACTTAAAACTTAAAAAGCAATTATTTAAAGTTTAATTGTTTTTTTGTTTACTTGTTGAAAGATGGTGTGAGATTAAAAAATTACAGCAATAAATGGCCATCCCCGCCCCTTTTTCCACTTATAAAGTCCGACTAACTTTGAAGAATTTTAGTCTTGAATGAGAAATGTGTTTACTCAGAGGTCAGTTCATCATTTATTATCTTACTTGTGGTTTTGTGCGAGATGTACTTTTAACTCTTGTCTCCATGTTTATCTTCAGTTCCATGAGATGTTATGTCAAAGGTCACAGGGGTTGTTGACTGGGAACGAGCTCGACCAGATCAACAAGTTATGTAACAAGCGAAAGGAGAGGTAAGAACCGGTTACACAACCACACGAGGGAGCTGTTGCATTATTATAGGCAAATGCGAACAGTTAACTGTTCCGAGATGTTTGGTTTGCAGTAACATCTTCTACTTGTTGGCCAGTAGATTATGTTCTTTTGAGATCTTGTCTTGCTTTATATTCTACAACCGCGAAGTAGATATACAGAATTTGGGAAACTTCCCGAGACATTATGAGTACTTTTGGAGCTAAGTTAAATTTATAAATATTGGGCGAGTACAATAGAGCAGAATATTATCTGGTGAATTCTGGACTGTTCCATTTGCAGAGATGAATTCTGGAATGTTCCATTTTCAGGAGGTAAAATCTGTACTGTTCCATTTCAAAAAGCAATGTTAATTGTCCTTCAAAATCTATTTCTTATATATTTATCAATTATTGTCAATTCTCACTTGTCCCAATAGATTGATTCCAATAAATACAGATTTATTAATTTTCAAATATGTTGGCAGGGTACCAGTCCAGTATATTGTTGGCGATTGGGATTTCCGAGACCTTGAGATAGTCGTCAGACAACCTGTTTTCATTCCTAGACCAGAAACTGAGGTAAGGGAGTAGATGGCTGGGCTTCCTAAGCTTTAACGTTCTTGAAGATTATGAAAGGAACCCAGAAGGATGATGATAAGATGCTAGTCTCCCATTTTAGCCTTTTGTCAAGGCCTTCATAGACCTTATCGCAAATACTCGGTACAGAAATGGTGCGCTCATGTGATGAGACAGGGAGGCCTACCCAGCGCAGTTATAGATGTTATGCCTGCAGATACAATTTGAAGTAGAGGCCGCCCTTAGCTGCGCTGGATAGACAATGTGACAAAGTGGAGTGGTAGAAGACTAAAGCGTAGGAGAGCTGAGAAGAGCAGCGATTGATAGTCACCAGGGCCCAACTTCATAGAGCTTCTAAGCCCCAAAATTTGCTTAGGCTGAAATTTCTTCTTTGATAAAAACAGGATTACCAACCAAATTTTTTATTTGTTGCATATTGCTTGTTACTGGTATTCAGCTGCTGTTTGCTTATCCTAAAAATCACGTGGAAATTTGGTTAGTGATCCCGTTTTTTATCAAGGCAAAATTTCATGCTAAGCAAATTTTTGTGCTTACATGTAGCAGCTCTATGAAATTGGGCCCTGGTGATTCCATGGATGGCGGCGACTCAAGGATTGCACCCCAATATAGTTGGAGGATGAGGCAGTCATTGACTCAAGTCTTTGCCGAATGATGATGCGCGCAGTAGGCATGGAATGAGGTGCATGCTGGTCTAGCGAGGGATCAACTTTGATCGCAAGCTAGACCAGCATTCACCTCATTCAACAGTTAGCGCTTGGGCAATGGGTATTTGCGAAAAGGTCTATAGCAAATTGCTTACAGCCTAAAGGACTAAGTAATACATATAAAAAAAGTTGATGTTGTGACATTGAGTCTTTATTGAAGGCTTTTATTTTTTTGTTTAGCCTTCTAGAAAGACTCGGCTAGGGTTAAAATGCCAGGCCATTAACTATTTTTGCACGAAATTTAAACCTGCAAATTACTCACTGAAACAACTCTGCTGAATACTGAATGATCCTTTCTTTTTGCTGCAGATGCTTGTTGATGTTATAGTGGGACACTACTCTGTTGATGAGGAACTACATTTTCTTGAGATCGGGAGCGGTAGTGGAGCGATCAGCATCTCCATCCTCAAAGAACTGCCTTGTGTAAGGGACATTGAAAAGAGAAAAATCAATTGAATGTCACTTTTCAATCTTAAAAACATAAAGCCTGTAATAAGCACCAGAACCTGCTAAGCCAAGGAAAATCTTGCTTAGCAAAACCATGTTGCCAGCTAACATGTCGTAAAGTTTTCATTGTTGTGACTGGTGCCCTACTAACTTTTTGTTTTGCTTAGCAAGCCATTTGTTAAGCAGTATTTTCTGCTAAACAGCTTTATGAAATTTGGCACTGTTTCCCAAACCCTCCTCTAACAATCCCACAATCTTTATCGTTTAGGCCTAATTTGTAATCAACAAAAAATAGTTTAAACAAATTTAGTGAAAGAAATATCACCAAAGACCAAGGATTGCCTTTGAAACTAATAACACTCCACACTAATGACATCACAATTGCTAAAAAAAGCCCGGATGTCAACATAAGCTTGGACATGTAGGCACCTGTTAATGAATTTGACACATTGCCTGAGATCTGGGAACTGAGCTTCTATTATTAGCATTCGTGCAGAGGGATATTGATAAAAACAAATTCTTTTAAACAATATGTCTTATTTATTTGGCAATTTCACATATAAATTCCAAATTACAAAAAAAATTATACGAATAGGATACAACTCTTAAAAACCATATAATCGGTGTCATTGTTTGAAAACTTCGTTAAGTTGTTTTACCACAATTGTTTCATACAAAGTTTGAAGTAATGTCATTTTATATTTATAGGCTCGTGTAACTGCAATTGACTGTAATGAGGAAGCTGTGAAACTCACCATAGAGAATGCTATCAGGTATACATGCCAGGATCCTTGATCATGTATTTTGCAAACCATGAGTATACGTGTGCATAAAGCGCTCACCTCTCACCACAGTGGCCCTGGTTCGATTCCTGGCTAGGGCCATAATGGGAGTAGAGCTGTGTGTTGGTTCTCTCCTATGCCACAGGGTTTTATCTCTGGGCCCTTCGATTTTCCGCCCTTGGGGAAAAATCTAAATATGTGGCTGTGCTCCGGGTTCATATAAAGGTTGATGGGGCTGGCTGCCAATGGCACCCTTGCATGCGTGTGACCCGAGCATGTAGCCCCGTTTTTCGTCCAATTCAGATTATCAGCTGTGTGCCAATAAAGGCGGATGGTATATATCCTTGTGCCAACTTGCACTTCTGGCGGCAAAATGAGGGAACATCGCGCCATTTTGTATTGGGCTGACAGTGGCGTGACGTGTGTCTGTGTGATTGCATAGTGCACAGTTTTATGACATTTGCCAACCAATCTGTACAATAACGAATCGATGCACTTTACATTAGTGCCCTGCAGTCATTATGCCAATAATATTCCTTTAATCTTTTACGGCTCCCTGTGAAGAATACAGCCTGAGCTGCCGTGGCACTCCAAAACCTTTTTTATTCACAGTATCAACCTCTACCCTCACAAGTACCCAGTTACACCCCCTGGGTGAAGAGAAGCTATTGTACTATAAGCATATTGCTAAAGGACACAAGTGTTATGATCATAATAATAATAATAATAATAATAATAATATCGAAGTCTTATATAGCACACGTATACTACCAAACAAGGTACTCAAGGCGCTGAGTATATATAAACTTTCAGAAAGATAGGTAATTGCAGTGATGAATTTTGAGATCCAATTATTTAGCACCTTATAAGGGTTTACATGGTGCTATGGCACATACAGCAGCCACAGCCAGGAACACTGGGGCGAACCCCTTCTCTTTTCGAAAAGTGCACTGGGTTCTTTTACATGCATTACACAACACATGGGACCAACGGCTTAACGTCCCATCCGAAGGACGAAGCAATGGTTAAGTGTCTTGCTTAAGGACACAAGTGTCACGGCTGGGGACACTCGGCTGACTTAATCACCAGAACTTGAATCCGATGCTCTAAAACACTTGGCCATGGCCCCCTAATAAAGCGAAGTCAGGTAACGCTCTCTTCACAATTTTAACAACAAAACTTTGTTCTTTGTGTACCAGACTAGGTGTACAGGACAGACTATCAGTCCACTGTGCTACCATGATCTCTGAACTGCCCAATTGCCTCAAAGGGTTCTCTTTTGATGCCATCGTTAGCAATCCTCCATATATACCAACCCAAGACATGGGCAATCTGGATCCTGAGATAGTTCTGTAAGTTGAGTAGAGGACAAAGTTTGTATTATATAGTTATAGTTTGACTAACAGATGGGAAACCAACTCCCAAAATGATGCAACCAAGATTCACTTGATAACTCCGAGATGAATCCGGTCCAAAGAAGCAACTTTCATATAAATTTTTATTTTAATAACTAGAATAGATTCTAAATAGTGGTTTGTCTTTGGGTGTCCCAAAGCAGATATCATTATTTACTTCAAGACAGCTTATTTAGGTGAGATATGAAATATAACATCTATTTGAAGGACAAAGAAATACATGTACGTGTCTGGCTTATGGACAAAAGTGCCATGGCCAGGACACGCAACACACTCAGCTGATCAGAACTTACACCGGAGCTCGAGTCTAGTGCGCTTCACCGCTCGGCCTGGTAAGGATTTACAAGGTGCTGCGGCACAATTAGCAGCCACTGCTAGGAAACAGCCGGGCAAACCCTTTCTCGTCAAACTAATAAGTGGTACTCGATTCATTTGCGAGCATTAGAAGACCAACAGCTTTACGTCCCATCCAAAGGACAAAAGTGGCTTGGCCAGGACATGAACCCACACTCTGCTGATCATAAATGCCAGGGCTCAGGTTCAGTGCGCTTCACTGCTCGGCCAAGACACACCAATAATAGTTTTAAAATGTTCTCTTTAGATATGAAGATGAGCGAGCTCTCTGTGGAGGGTCAGACGGTCTGGATGTAATCAGAGACATTTTGTCTAATGCAAGACATCTTATGAAGTCTGGGGGTTTCATTTGGTTTGAGGCAGACACCAGACATCCAGAAGGAATCCAAGAATGGCTGAGGAATAACCGAGATACCTGCGTTGAGTTTGTCAGAACATTCCAAGATTATAATGACCGGTGAGTATGTATGCAGTCTAACAGAATCAATAAAGGAATGACACTAGACTTGGCACTTCATGGAGGCAACAAAGGTGAATGGTCATTGCCTTGGTGCCTTTAAAATGCTCCAGTAGAAATTTACAATTGTCTTCTTAAAGGGGCTTTGTTGTTGTACTCAACGCAGACCCGTGGTTGCACATTGAACTATGAACTCACCCAGTTACTGCATGCACGCGCACACTCTCCCTAGGGAGGGATGGAGGGCACACACATGCAGTAAATTGGTGCCAGTTCATCCATGTACAGCTTTAATTGCCGAGGCCTTCATCCTGTAGAAATTTGACAGAGGCCTAATCACATGAAACCTTCCTTGCATATTACATACATGAAACCATTTCTAGTATACCAAGTTATGTACAAGTGAATTTTATCAATTCCAGGTCCCGATTCTCTCAACTGAAGTACCAACATCCTACAAACAAGTGACTTTAAATGAAGGGGTGTGCGTTAGTTTAGATGATCTTTCTGTTTAGCATTCAGCAGCCACCACCAAAAAAAGGGGGGAAACGTCAGAGCTTGGCCACGACACCTTGCATGTCAAGACAGGTGTCAAAACTGGGACCCAAACCCCGACATCGTTAGTCAGAAACACCAGAGCTTGGCAACGACACCTTGCATGTCAAGACAAGTGTCAATACCGGGACTCGAAGCCCGACTCTGCTGGTCAGAAACATCAGAGCTTGGCCACGACACCTTGCATGTCAAGACAGGTATCAAGACCGAGACTCAAACCCCGACTCCGTTGGTCAGAAACACCAGAGCTTGGCAACGACACCTTGCATGTCAAGACAGGTGTCAAGACCGAGACTCGAACCCTGACTCTGCTGGTCAGAAACATCAGAGCTTGGCCACGACACCATGCATGTCATAAGCAAAGCACTCCAGCATGGTAGCTTCCAAATGCTGTATAAATTTGATCTCTGTGAGAAGCATCTATCAGATATTTTGGAGTACAACAAAACATCACATCCTTATCTGTCAAATGTCCATTCTCTAAACACGAGACAAAATTAAACGATCAAAATAGTAATATCATCTCTCTATGTCTTCGTTTGGCAGCTGACTATGCAATAGTTTGGTTTTATTATATTTTTCATCAGTCACATAGGAAAAAATGGTGGCATTATTTTTAAAAGTAAAATCATTCATACATAACGTCCATAGTAATATATACATACAGTAAAGAGGATAATATCGCATGTGGAACAGGCTAGAAAACTTTGTACATAGGTGATGAAATTCATGACGAGTGCTTTGCACATCGGGAAATAAAGACACATTCTAAACAATATCTACAGATTAGGCGACTAGAATTTTAATGAAAGTGGTGCAATAGTTACGAGAAGTTCAACATGATTGGACTATAAAAAAAATTACTTAAAAAAAATGGATTGTCTTTAATTCATCTCGCTACAGTAATGTTTGAAACTCATGTTTACATTAAGGCCTTTGGGAATATTTGATTGTTCTATAAAATAAAATTGATGTTTTAAAGTGTATAATAATTGCAATTCATTTATTATGTTGTCACTAGGAACGTGTAATAAGCATTTTACCTTTGTATTTGACAGTTAATACTACTTACAGAAACAATGGCTCCCCCAAAAGCTTTTCAAAATGTAGTCCTCTGTTAGTGTTTTGTTTTTCCTTTTAAAAAACTAATTTCTACACCGGTACCAATTTTAAAGCAACGCCACAGGCCAATTTTATGGGAGTGGAAAACTACTCCACAAAATCAGTCAACTTTACCAAAATGTGAAGCAGATGGTTTTGACACGAGGCCCCAGAATATTCAAGTCACGAAAACAAATCACCGGGCGGAGGGTCATAGCTAGATCTGAAACAAACATTTGATATTTCAGCAGGTACCTTGTAAAGTAGTGCCGGCCAGTCAATTTGTTAGTTACTCCTAATGATTTCATTAAATGAGCTTTTAGGAACATTATCCTCAGCGCTAGAAGTGAATTATTTTGATAGCCGAGGCAAATAACTGACATTAATTAAATACATGGAAATTTGCATCGGGGATAAAGAATAATTGTGGTTATTACCCATTTACACCGATGTGTGTTAGCACTGTGTAATCGGTACTTTCCCCGAGTTCTGTGAAAAAAAAAAATCACAGGCATATTACCTGGATGGGATTCGAACTAACGACCTTTGCAATTCTAGAGCAGTGTCTTACAAACTAAAACACAGAGATTGCCCGTTAGCTAGAGGCAGTTCGAATCGCAATGATTTAATAGATGGAAATTTGCATCAGGGATAAAGAATAACATAAAAAAAATCTGAATTCAGATAAAGGTCCGATATTTCTCATCCTCAAAAACAGCCAAACGTAGAAATGTCCTTGTGGAATAATATGGACAGATACACAGACTCGTTAAATAACCAATTAAAAACAGTTGAATAAAAAAATGCATAGCAGTAGGCACACAAATTAAAACAACAAAAAGTTTACATTTTTCCTTCAGCGTCTTATGGTAACCTTTTGGGTAAAATGATCCAAACACAAGTACGGGTAGCTGAATAAAAGGCTAATCAAACTTTTTGTCCCATCTTGATTACCTTCTTGAAAATTCCCTTGATAACGATTCTGCAAGTTCTGCTTATATTTTAGCATTTCATCAACAACATCCCAAAGTGACAATCGGTCCCCTGCAGCCAAACCTTAATGTTGGGAGAAAACCGTGTTTTGAGAAAAGCTAATTTTGAAATTATTGGTTCGTAGACTGTTTGCTATTTCATCTTAGAAACTTTACATATTAAGAGCGACAAATAAGTTTGAAATTTTGTTCATAACAGGTTGAATAAGTTAGTAATTATTTAATTAACAGGATTTTTTTAATATAAAAACTGTGCAAACAAGGTGTTTAAACTTCTTGGCTGTTCGTAAAACACGCAACTGGACCAACAAGCCGCGTATCCTTTATTTTGGCACTTTGTGAAAACTTCATTCCAGGTTCTTGGTTTTATTTTTTGCCATTCATACAGTATTGTAGGTCAACAGATATGGCTCTTGGTGAAAATGTTTTTTGGCCGAAGCACTCTGATTTGGCACTGTGCCAGCTGTATAATCACTGCAATCACATGAACATTAAATGACAAAAGGTTTTTGGCACATCGGGAAATGCAGGCTTTCATCAACTTAGCATACTTAAGAAACTAGATGATTTTGAGACCTTATTGCTAAAAAAAGTCAAAATTTGTTTCCTACTGATTTTTATGTTTGTGGCACTTTGTGATGTTGTCGACGATTTTGACTCGGTTAAAGAGACGGATTTGAAAACATTTTTTTCTTGGGTCTTGATTCCATATGTATAAAATAAATCCGTCAAATATTCATTTTCGCCTAGTTGATTTAGAGTTCTTAACACAAACAAAGCTTGTAACTCTACATACAAATTAACACCCAAGATGTAATACTGGCAATCATGACAAACTCCAACTTTCCACAACGTTGCAAATTGGAGTCCGTTCTACCAAGTGCAGTTAATAAGCTACTCGTTTATATATATACTTTTAAAAAACGTTAAAGAATGCAGCTTAAAAAGAACCTGCAGCAGCTATTTATAATAAAATACAATGTGCACATTTGATGTTCACATTTGATGCCAACCTTTCCAAGGGGAAACATTTCTGAACATCTCTCCCTCAGAAATGCTACGTTTTAACATGTACTGTACAATATTAACGACTTCAAAAGACCCCCCCATTGACAAAAAGGTTAGGGTATTCGGCGCCCCTTCACTTTCTTTTCTCCAGGGGCTCCTCGAAAAAACTATTCTTTACATCTTGACGGCTTTATATACAGCAACAGGAAAACAAACGAAAAACCCCAGATGAAGTATTTACAATATAAGTTGCCATAACTGGTTCAGCTTAGGTAAGATATAGGCATGGAATTACTTAAAGACCATGGCCTTTGTTGCTCCCTGCTTTCCCTTAAAAGATATCAGAGTTTAATATTTGTCAATGTTAGTCGTCCTTGCAAAACGAGAATGACCTTGCTCTTACAAAAATTAAATTCTAGGCCTGAAGTGGTTATACAACAACAAAAAAGGTGAAATAATGGATTTTGAAAAAAAGTTATACTTTATCCTTTTTATCAATAAAAATATTCTGCTGGGAATTGCCATCAGAACAATGTGCAAAAGTTTTGTTGTGTGGGGTGAATGGTTGTAAGACGCCAGAATGACTTACTACTTGGCATGACAATCCACTGAAGATCAAATTCCTACAGGATTCATGTTCCTCCTTGGGGATGCCGAGCAATTTTCTTGGGAATGCTAACACCCTCATACTGTCAGACCATTCATTATCATCACTGTGGTTTTGAATGAAAGATAAACTACGCCAGCCTGTGATGCACTTGCCTTCATGTCTCGTCATGTGAGCCAAAGCATGCCTGCCAAAGCAGTACGTTTTGGCCCATTCAATTGAGTCTGTACTTACAAGAAAGAAGAAGTTTAAAGTGGTGAATGCATCGACACAGAACACACACAGCTATGTGCAGTTGTGTCAACATACAGAACCTGTGTAGTTGAATGGTTTCAAAGAAATGGTCGGTCAAAATCAATTTTCTTTTTCTAAGTGTACCTAGAAAAGAGGTTAAGAATGGTGAGCATTTTCTATGGTCGAAATTCAAAAGCTAGATAATCTTGAGATGCTCCCTCCTGCTTCAAGCTCTTCCTCAACTTCATCTTGTAACTTTTTTCTTTTTTTCTAAAGACCTGTTTGCTGGGAAAAGAAACTCAATTGTGAGGAAAGATGAATTCATTTCGATCTTTTTTTTTTGGGGGGGGGAGGTCAAAAATAAAAAGCAGTAGTTATCCCACGATGAGGTATTTTCAAGAAGTATTTACTCAAAAGTGAAAGAAAATAAATAAAAATCAGATCCATCGCCGCTACCCAAGCCACCTTCATTGGAATTATAGATCTTGAAGACGTCTCAGTTGCTGTAAAATTGTCCAATGTTTGGTGTAGTTCATGATCAACCCGCTCTGCATTCTACTGTCCAGCACTGGTGGCTATCGTGATCTGCGCGTTATAATCCGTCGTCTCCATCCGTAAGATATACGGAATGATGCTATCAATCTGGACGTTGCCGATGAGACCAGCGAAGAACAGCTCCTCCATGATTCCTGGGTTGAGGAGACGCAATGCTGGCAGACGCAGGAGGAGCTTCCCAAAGCGGTCTGGGTCATTGGGGTACGTCTTGGTCTCATACGCCCTCAACTCACTCACCGCTTTTTCCTGGAATTTCTCAATTTGCCGAGGGTTGGTGAGCCCAGGGTGATCTGGAAATATATTTGAGTACATGAAGTTAAGGCAGAGTCAAGTAGAATGGGAAAAAAGCACTCCAAGTAGAGAACTGGAGTTGAATAAGGGAGTAAGAATAGACGACCAGGTTTAAACAGCCGTTTTAAACCAGCAGGTTCATGGCCGTGCAATACATGATCCTGCAAGGTTTTAAAGGGCCATTAAAGACAAAGCCACCACTTATAAGTTCCCATTCATAAATAACTTTCCTTTAAACACATCAAAAATACCTTTGAGATGTTGAGAATAAATCTGACAGTTAAGCCTCAGCTCGCCTCGACTCTTTATTGAAATGCTATCCATGTTGAGCACAAAGTAGCTCTTAGTGCAAGTTCAGTGCTGGCATGCTCAAGTCTCAAACTATCGGCGATCGCATACAAGTTTGGTAAGTATAAGTTGCCCACTTCTTTCAATTCCCGTTTCCTCAGGCCATGCTTATAAACACTCCACACTATGTTTATATCGCGATATGAATATATATTTTCATAAATACAATATGCAATATTGACTTCCGACAACTGCCAACATTTGCACACAAAGAAAACGTTTGCACAAAAGAAAAACATCTCCCTGGGTATACTCGTCTACAGTGCTGTAATTTTCGACATGAAACCTGTTCTAAACTGCTTGAACAAACCACACAAATAACCTCACTATAAGTAAGGGAAATCTTTTGAAGAATTTCTTTTCACCTGGACTGAAGAGGACTGCAGCCTTGAGGTAAGCAAACTCCGACGAGTCCATCTGTAGCTTGGTCGTTACCGAGACAAACTCTTGCAGCTTCCAAATGTGTTCCATGACAGCCTTGACCCTGTCTGCTGAGAGCTTGTCTGTGACAAGGAATAAAGCACATTAGAGGTTACAAGACCTGAGGCACAAGCCGCAACCCTTGAACGTTCGTCTTAACAGAGTTTACAGTGACCCTCAATAGAAAAAGTAAAGGTTGGGTCATAGATTGGTAAGAACTCCAACAATTAATTACTATAAAAACTTGAATGGGATTTGAGGCATTGCATGGGGAGGCATCAATGTATATTTGGTTTGCAGACGCCATGTGCGTACCTACTTGATGGGAAGATTATGTTCTTTTGAGAACGTGTCTTTTCAAAAATTCAGGTGACTTCTCAACTATCGCGGAGTAGATTTGGGGTATTCAGGAGGCTTCTCAGTTCTGCAAAGAACTGTCCTGCTTTTTAGCTACTACCTGAGCAGAAGGTAGAAAATCGGTCGGGACTACTACTTCCGCTTAGTGGATCGGGGGGGGGGGGGGGGGGGACTTCTGGTAATGAACTTCACTACTGCAGTGAGTTCTTGCTCAAGTCATCATCATAAGACTGTGAGATATTATGAGCATTATATAAAAACTTACTTGATGAGATCCAATGCAGCTGTTGATAATATAAACTGTTTTTAATTTTGAGACTGGAGAATCCCTTCGAAGTAATATAATTTGAAAATGTTTTAACCCCCACACACAGTTGAACCTGAGAACGGATTAATGCACAGATCTTTCCTCAGATTTTGGAAGTTTGGAGTTCGTTCGCGAATGCTGCAGCCAGAGATGCATGCCATTGGTACCCACTGTCACCTCACTGAACGCAGGATGGATTAAATATTGATGAGAAAATATCACAATTTTTGGGGCTGTTTTCTCAGCAAGTAGACACTGTAGTCAGCTAAAGCTATTGACACTTTGACGTTAGTAAGCATTAAGTTGACAAAAACCAATCTATGACCCAACCATTAAAGAGATCCTGTGTGCCTTAATAATGATTTAGTATATCATTTCATGGCTGGCAGTAGTCATCAGCACTTCCTGCTTTGGCTTGAAGGAAAACTCAAGCCAAATTTTGAAACTGGAAGTTCCCTTTACTCCCATTGAACCCTCTTTGCTAACTAACACACCCCAACTGTTGAATATAACAGGAACACCCATACTTATACCCAATGATTAGTGTAATTTTAACCTCACTCTCAAGACTTTCAAGATGGATTAGCTTAAATATATTTCTTATTAGTCTTACTGTAACCTTCACAGGTCTAGTCTTCATTTCCACACCAAGCAACCTTGGCCCAATTTCATAGAGCTGCTTAAGCACAAAATTTTGCTTAAGCAGAAAATTCATTGCTTAGTTAAATCAGATAACCGGCCAAGACTCCACTCAATTGTTATGCTAAGTAAACAACAGCTAAATACTAGTCATAAGCAATGTATATGGCATGAAATTTTGGCCAGTAACATGTGTAAAATAAGCGAGCTATTTTCGTGCTTAAGATTTTTTTTTGCTTAAGCAGCTCTATGAAATTGGCCCCTGGGCCCAATTTCACAAAGTCTCTAAGCACAAAAACTTGCTAAGCACAGAAAACTCTTGCTTAGCAAAAATAGATTACCAACCAAAACACTATACATTTATCATTGGTGTGATTAGTACCCCACTCATTTCTAGCTTAGCAAAGGAGTTTACCAAGCAGAATTTTCTGCTAAACAGCTTTATGAAATTGGGCCCGGTTCTTTGTGACAAGTTCACAGTGAATTCTGAGATGGGCTTGAAAGTTTTGGGGAGTAAAATTGTCTCCAAAATAGCTTATCACAAAAGTGTGTGTGCCCCCCCCCCCCCACCACAAACAAAATGAAATAATTTTAGCACAAACCACCTCTTAGATGAATGTAAATACAGGCCTTTCAAATTAAGGGTGCCTTTAAAGCAAGTTAATGAGATTGAAAGGTTAAGAATTTAATGTATATGACACGACAGTCAACAGGCCTGATACTTTACGGAGGCAGCGAAGGCGATTGCCTCCATGCCCCTTGGTGCCCTTTTGCCTTGGTGCACTTGGTATGCTCCAGTAGAAATTTACAATTTCCTCACAGGGTGCCCTTATGAGGAGAAAATGGAGAAAATGCCTTGGTGCCCCTTCCGTTTAAAAAAACAAGGCATATAGGCTTGCAGTCATGCCCCAACAAAATGGGGTGGTACCAAAAACTCCTTTGGAATCTGGATAAGTTTGAGATAAACAAACTTCTAGTCCGGTAAAATTCAGACTAAACGCTGTGTATTCTAATGGTATTTCCCCCAACCCATCAGTAACTCCAGCCTTGTGTAGGGTGTAGGTATAATTTTAACAAGTCTACGCATGATTCTAAACCTATAAGAAATGGGTGAGTTAAGTGGGAGGGGGTTGGGGTTTGGCAATGGGGACCAGTTAGTTTCAGGACAAACTCAGTCAAAGATTGAGCTGGATTAGCTTCTGCAGTGATGTTGTGAGCATGCTGGAAATAGTATCAGAGATCAAGATTATTTTGGAAAAATCTGTGATGAAAAAAAAACATCATCGGAACAAACCGAGATTGTAGCATGCTTGGTATATAATGTCAATATATTGTCTCTGCGTATTACAGTAGTAGGTATCGTCGTAAAACTTGTCAATTGCATGCAGTCCTTGAAGCGTATACAAAATGTTGTCTAGGCTGGTGTACTAGCTGAAACCTAAAACCATACTGAGTAGGATTGGTGGGTTGGTTACCAGACCCCTCTGGATCTCTCCATCCATCCACCTTTTTGAATGAAAACCTTTGATTGTACTTTTAATACTGACACAATTCCTACACAAATTGATAAGACTTTCATTACTATTCTCTCCTAACAATTTTGAATGCAGAGTCCGTTTAACAGTTAATGTTTCTGAATCTATGAAAATCCAAATAATTTCAGCATGGCTCGCATGTATTCGAGCCAGTCAAATTCAAGTAAAATTTGCTTTTGGAATTTGCTAGGGCAGAGTATCACTGTATGCCCTAGGACTCAAACCAAAATTGATGCTATCAATCATACCACTCTCTTCTCTTGTGCTGATTTTTAAAGAAACTATTTTTTTGCTGCAATTTTTTTTTATTTAGATTTAATACCAGTTTTTGATTGAGGTTTTCAGGTAATACACATGGCCTTCAGGCTCGATGAATGTGGCTACGAAATTAGTACAGACTAAATGCTTCCAGGTAGCTACTTCCCAAACTAGCATCTGGAAAATGAGCATGCATATATTCATGAGGCGAGGGGAAAAAAAGCATGCACGTCAGTTTGGACTGAGCCATTTGAAAAAATGAAAATTTGGTTTTCTTTGGGATGTCCAGGGTTTAGGGACATTCCTCCTCATCATCACCCTGCAGAAGCTACCTTGCTCAAGGGGCACAGCACACAAATTGGCTGCGGTACCTTGCTGCAGACTCGTCTGAAGGTGGTTGACGATCGCCGTCAGGATCGTTGAGAGCGCCATCGTCTGCGAGCACTGGGCCAGGCCGAGGGTGAACAGCTCACTCCAGCACTTCTGGACCATCGTTACGTTGGATTCCGGACTGCAGAAGAGGCATACACACACAGGTGTTTGGTTATATGGCTAAACTAGCTAACAAATTATTTTAAAAATTGTTTATTAAAAAGTCTGGTACAATGACTTGCTTACTCACAAGTTACCGCCTAAATATGAATTTAAAAAAAAATTAATGGCTTGACGTTTTGACCCAAGCAGAGTCGTTCCCGAAGGCTAAATGACAACACCACAAACATGAACGGAGAAGTAAGTGAAACATAAGCAGTGAAGTGGAAATACACTAATAGAAAGAGAGAGAGTTAGTCAGAGAGCACACAGAAAAAAGCAAGGGGTAAACAAAGAATTGTAAATCTGAATTCCTCAGACTTTAGAGATGAAACATGGCTCAGGGCAAGCTTCCTTATAGCAACCTCCAGATGAGCAAACCTTGGTACCATTTGAGCCATACAAATTCATTCAAACTTATATGTTGACCATCTCTTCCGTCACTCTGCAAAAACTTGCCCCTAATCGTGTGACGTAGCATCTGTCTCATTAGGCAGAGGAATACAAATTGAAACGGTCAATTGTGAGTATTAAGCAAGTCATTTTGGTTTACGATATTTACCCTAATAGCTGAAATGCATGGATATTTCTAGCCCAGTGCATGGACAGGAAAAGCAGCCTTGAGGCCGATTCACAGATGTAGTGCACGTTGAGGAACTGAGGCATGGGGGACGGTGTGGTCAACTTGAACTGCATATGGGATTCATTTAACATGTTCCCATCAATCTTGAGGAATTGTTGTTCTCCAGTGCCGCCTTGGTTGTTACCGCCATTGGCCTGGTCCGACAAACTGCACATGCGGAAGTAAATGAGTCGAGATTTAATTTAAGGATGAAACGCTTGCCTCGACCCTAAATCTCTTCACAAATTTAAACAAATATTTCAAGGTGTTGGGCGAAACTTGTTTGCTTTAATTACCTTAATAAAAAGGAAACTTGCTGTTGAATCAAGAAAAAATGTGACCCGCTCTAACGAAATGAGGAATGTCTAGTGAATTTCACATTTGCATATTTCATAATATTCCAAACAAGCAAATCTTAATATTTTAAATGAAATAAAAATCAAGATCATACGACCTTCCTGTCTGAAATAATGTGGATTTTTCGACGCCCTTGACGCTTAATTTTACGACCCGTTTTGGAAAACACAAACTCCATAAAAATTAATTTGAAAAAAACGCGACGTCTCACACACTCATTAAAATAATATTAATATTTTTGTTTACGATAATGAAAACATCAATTTTTAACCCCCCGTAGTCAGGCAAACAAAATTACCAAAATGAATAAACAACTCAACGAGAAGTTAGATTATAATGTGTAGACAATTTCACCAATAAGTTTGACAATGTTTACCTGAAATTTTAGAGCAATTTGCGTTGATATTTCCAACTTGAAATGCGAGTTTTGTTCCGTCAAGTCAAAACATAGTAAAGACAGCTGTCACTCAGCGCATAGCATCAACCCCCATGGGTATACTCGGCTTGAAGACCAGGGAACATTCGCAATTTCCCCGTGCATGTTTCTCATGATTTTAGCGAAATTTCTTACCCAGCATGAAGTTTAACTGAAAGATTATTCCTTTAACATTCAGAATTATTTTGGTTTGGAACAATTCAACCTTGAAAAACCACGAAACAATGATGGAAATTAGACACTGTTTTCCCAACGTTCGATAAACATTCCACTGTTCCATAAGTCGTACGTGTAGCAAAGTTTGTGCATGGTACCCGCGCAGTGTTCGTGTGTACATTGTCGTATTACCAGCGCTGCAACTAGCTATGGCAACAAGACCGGGTCGGGTGATCGGACTCTCACGCTGCATGGATAAACAACGCCTCGGTCTGTGAGCCATACTAAATCTTGCGACGCAGATTTATGAATGAGAGATGTCATCGCTGATAAAACAGGGTTTGCCTTTGGTGACCTTTGAACCCCCTTTCAGTGTTGACACATGTTTTTGGTGGCTATATTTAGACACCTCTAATCTTTGGCTTTCCAATGGTACTCTTGGTGGCGCTATGCAAGTTGTGTGAAAAGTTTTGCGACGCTCGCCAAATTTGGTGTTTTCAATGAATGTTCGCTGTCTGTCCCGTGGGATTTGGAACATTTTTGGATAATTACGTCAAGAACATGGCTCAGAAATCGTCTGTTTTTACATCTTTAGTAATCTTTTGACGAAAAGGTAAGACCATAGTAAGTTTAATCAAGATTTAGGCAACCTAAAAGTGTAGTAATAAAAAAATTAAAAAATTCAATAATTTTCATTAATTGTTTGTTATTATTATGTTCGGTGTCAAATTACACGAAATGAAACTTTACTAGACATTCCTCATTCCGTCAGAGCGGGTCACAAATGGTCTAAAGCGGACTTGAACCTGCAATGTTCATATTACATATTAAAGGAACACGTTGCCTTGAATCGGGCGAGTTGGCCTATGAAAAGCATTTGAAAACCGTTTGTTATAAATGCATATGGTTAGAAAGATATCTTAAAAGTAAAATATATTATACACACAAATATGCCTCGACAGTGCGTGGTTTTCCATATATGTCGTGAACTAACACGGCATGCCATTTTGTGGAGTCAAGTTTTTGATTCCATAAAATGGCTGACAGTGTTAGTTTGCAAAGTAAATTAAAAACCACGCACTTTCGAGGCATGTTTGTTTGGATCATTATATTCAACGTTTAAAACATCTTGCTAACCAATGCATTTCATAACAAATGGTTTCAAATGCTTTTCCAAGACCAACTTGATTGCCCCAAGGCAACACGTGCCTTTAACAGACAGGACCTCTACAAACTGAGCTATCTAGCCATAATGTCTGCAGTCTAATCATTTTGTCAATATCTTTGTGAAGTGGTGCCAAAAAGTCATGGAATTGTGCACACTTTTTGACAAAACATTATGTTTGCTTGTTACAAAAAGACTTAATCCTTAAAATTAGGTTAGTATCTCAATAGACCTTTTCCTTGTAATATACACCAAGTTGAATCTGTCCAGGGCTAGTCAATAACTTTTAACAGGCATTTACCAGATTTGTTATTAAACTTCATGCGCACTTCTCTTGCTGTGCGCCAAGTGCATGTTTCATAAACACTGCACCATGGCATATTAAACATGGTACATATACTATGAAAGGATCTGTTTGTCAGGCCGTATCTGTTTACATCAAAGGATCTTTTTTCCATACCAGAATGTATTCCCTGGTTTTGAATGAACGACAGTGTCCGAAAAGGTAGTTACAACTACGGATCTGGCTAGATCGCAGCCTCATAATGAGTTTAAAGGAACACGTTGCCTTGGATATTTTAAAAGTAGAATATAATGATCCACACAAGTATTACTCAAAATTGCACTGTTTTCCTTTTATGTCGCGAACTAACATGGTCGGATATTTTATGGAGTCATCACGACGTTAAAGGAAAACCGTGCAATTTCGAGGCATATTTGTGTGGATCATTATATTCTACTTTTAAATTATCTATCCAACCATTCGTATTTCATAACAAACGGTTTCGAAAGCTTTTCAAAGACCAACTCGACCAATCCAAGGCAACGTGTTCCTTTAACTACAGAACCTCCTGAGCAACACCCACAGCAACAGCCACAGCCATATCAATCATTTCAAATACAGCCGTAGAGGATGTGAATCTTTGAATACTCTTTTGTTACCTGATTTCAAGAGCAGAGCTACCATCGCCCCCTTCCACTCCTGGCGCTAGAGCTTTGGCAAGAGTATCAAAGGCTTTCGAGATCTGGTTCGGAGTCTGATTGACGCCCGACTGCACTGATGTTTCTCCATTCGGTACCATCTACAAAACACAAGTAAAGGAGTTCCAAATAAGCATAATAGACTTACAGGCAGGGTGTATAAGAACAACAGTAACCTCACTTGGTGTTTCCCAACATTTGCAATAAAATATAAAAAAACTGTGCAATTTTCCATCGAAGTTGATTGAATATAAAGAAAGAAAAAACACTCTTTTTGCAAAAAATTGTGTGCTTTCAGATGCCCGAGACCTGAACGCTTTCTCAGATTCAAATGATTGGGTGAAAAATTGCCCCTTTCTCTAAAACTACATTTTCAAAGGGGGGTTGTATCTAACATAACAATGTTTTGTGACATCAACAGCGCTCCTGTGCTCTTTACCAAGTAAGTTTCTATGGCCTTTAAATTTTGAAGTAACTACCCAAAATAAACAATGCCTTTTAAAATATCAAATATTTGAGTAGTAGAAAGTAAGGGAAATAGATAGGGAGGTCAAATCATGATTTACATACCGTCTGTGCATCGCCTGCTTGTCCCGCTTCACCGGCTTTATTCATATTAGCCAGTGACGTGACCACGCTGGCCAAGGTACTAAGGTCTGTGGTGGTGTCTGTGGAGGCTTGAGATACCACAGCAGGGTTCTGTACATTCAGAAGGAGACCCTCCTCAAACAGTTTGGTCTTCTGCATTGGGTAGGTTGGACTTCTGTCTTGAGCTGGGCCAAACAAATCAATAAAGATATGAACATGAACGACTGAAAATAAACTCAACCTTATTCCTGACTATAGACCTTATGCATTGATTTCATCCAGCCGCCATCTTAGAGGTAAAACGTTGACGCCACAAATAAAAACACACAGATATGTACGCGCGACGCATGGGTTTGGCCAATAAACGGCCGCTTTTTTGAACTACAGGTGAGGGGGCCCTACTGAGATGACATCATGTGCATAAGGTCTACTGGAATCATTACGTACATTATTACAGCCATTAGTGGGAACTATTAGACCAGAAAACATTTAAAAAGTGTTTATGACAAAATAAGACATACTAAACCATTTTGTTCCTCAACTATTTATCACTACTTTGATTTCTCATAAAGTAAAATCTGAATAACTGGCTTTAGTAGTGGCTATGGTCACAATGCTGAAAGACTTAGGATACCACCTGGAAAGCGGCCATACCAAGGATCACCTTAAGGGGGATGCAACCTTTTGTTCTAAATATCAAGAATAAACCCAATCTATGCTTATCATTCCCTACATGACTGAAAAAAGACCATTTGAAAATTCATATGGACAGGTCTGAAAACTGTCCAGTATTCTCATCAATAATAGATAAACTAATAAAGACAATTCAACATGAATTAGAATCAAAGTTCACCAATAAACAACCAGAAACAAAACAAAAGCAGTAATCAATGTTAAAGCACCCTGTGGATAGTTGCTGGTTAAGAGAAAATGTTTTTAGACAAGCAATAAAACCATATCAGATTTAAAGACCAGCTTGAACGGAAAGGGCAACAAGTAATCTTCGATGTAACTCATTTCCAATACTGTGTAATCAATTAAGGAAATAGAGTTCACATCAAAGTAAACAGGTTTTTCAGTTGTAGAAAACCCAATTCTTTTCTGGAGCTTTTCAGAATTTTTTTGAGAAAAGCCCTGTGAAATCTTCCCCCATCTTAAATCATTTGTTGGAGCTCCATTTTGTATAGCCGCTTTTTTGCAATCACAAAATGACATCCCACATGCGCGAGTATACTCCAGAGGAGGTTACTGCACAAAGTAGCAAGAAGGCATAGGAAGGTAATGACGCCAAAGTATTGTAATTTTGATGCAAAACCTTGAGGCCTATTTGATTATTACAAAAATGCAAAAGTGTAATAATATCACAACAGTTAAATGATTATTTAACACATAAACAAGTTTAACTAGCATTCCAGTTATTAAAACTGCTCGCTCAAGTAGCTATTTATAAAATGCAAGAACAATTGATTATTGTTATCTAACGGTATTCCAATGAAATCTGTAAATTTGAGTTAGTAAAAAAAGAGCAAACATATTTTAACAACATATATTGGGAGTTGACTGAGAACGTGTTAGTTGAGAAAGAGAACAGCACAGCAAAGATAATTTTAATCAAGCCTTGTTTTAATTGACATGACAACGGGAAAATGTATTAAAATTGTTGCAATGAAAAGAAAATGTAATTTAATTATTTTGGGGTTGGCGTAAAGGAAAAACTTACAACAACAAAAAGAATTCCGGTTAAAAACAGAGTAATCACATCCCCCATACACACAGGTATAGCATTAACCAGAAAGCAGGATGATTTAAGCAGATAAACCCATACCAAGCCATGTTGAGGTATTGCGGACACAATACTAAGGCACTTTAGGTTTGGGTAAATCTAATCATAACTCCACCCAAACCAAACAGTGCAAACCAATAGTGTTCATAATTTTTCAAAAAGGCTAAAGGATGAGTCACACTCTAGCAATAACGAAATCGATCACGACGCAAAGAGAACGCATCCTATTGGTTGAATGGGCGTGTGCGTATTCTGCGTGAAGCAATTCAACAAATAAAATGCGTTCTCTTTGCGTTGTGATCGTTATCGTTTTCGTTATCGCTGCAGTGTGACTCGGCCTTAATTCCTTTCCATCGAGATAAGTCATCCTACATTCCTACCTGTAATGAACGTCGGTGTCGCTGTCAGAGGACTCCTGATGTCCTTGCGGATGTAGATCTTCTCCGTCGAGGCGGCACAGTTGCCGGGCGACTTCTCTCCGCGAGCTTTGAGAGGTGTACGTTCACACTGCACTACTGGGGGAAGGAAGTGTCCCAAGAAAGTGACCAATTTTCAGACTTGGTTTGCACGACTGATGAAACTGACCAAGGGATACATTACATTGCATCAGGGACCAAAATCATAGAGCTGCAAAGGTGCTAAGCACAGTACTATTCTGCATAGCAGAAACCAGCCGGTGTTCCAACTAATATATGATGTTTGTAAACTTTTCAGCTCAGCAAAATTAACACTTCTACTAAGCAGCTCTTTTTCATATTGGTCCCTGACCCAAAGTGTTTAATAAATTCATACCAATTTTCTGTAATTTATAAAATTACTAATTGCACTGGGTTTTTTGTGTGTTTTTTTTTCAATTATAATGTGTGTCGATGGTTGCAATAAATGGAACCCTGAATGGTTCTAAATTCTCAAGAAAAGAATAGTAAAAATAAATAAATAAATAAAGCTAATCAAGTGACAGACATTCCACCCTTGATTATACTACTCACATTCCGATTTCATTCCAACGAGCAGGCATTTCTGAAGCCGGCAAAACTGGCACCGGTTGCGATGGTGTTTGTTGATTGGGCAGTCCTTGTTGCCGCGGCAACTGTAGCCCAAGCTTTTCCTGATGCTGCGCTTGAAGAAACCCTTACAGCCCTCACAGCTGATGGCCCCATAATGCCGACCTTGATGGAGACATAACAAATTGATTAAAATCAATTCTCAATAAGTAGGATTTGAAATCTATGATGGTAACACAATCTAGTGAGAACCAGGTGCCAATTTCACAGAGAGCTACGATTGATCTTAACTGCAATTCAATCGTAGTTGCTAAGTAAAGTGTGATGTCACAATACAAATCACTTTAGTAATGCTGACATTTGATTTAACGATGGGTTTGACTGCTTTGTGAAATCTAGCACTGGGGCCAATTTCACAAAGAGCTAAGATAGATCGTTACTGCAAATCAATCATAGTTCTAAGTAAAGTGTGATATCACAATGCAAATCACCATGGTAATACTGACAATTTTGTCTTGCGATGAATTTTATTGCTTTGTGAAATTGGCCCCAATTTCATTGGGTGCTTAACCACAAAAAGTAGTTAAGCATAACAAAATTATGCTTACCAGAATAAGGTTACCAGTCAAACTGCCATGCTACTCATTTCTAATTAGCAGACAATTGTGAAGCAATATATTTTGCTTAAGCAGCTCTATTGTCCCAATTTCATGGAACTGCTTCAGCACAAAAGCTAGCAAAGGTTACCAGCCAAAATACAATGTCACATGTACAATATATGACTGGTATCCTGCATACTTCTGCTTAATAGAAATTTGTTTAGCATACTTTTCTGCTTAAGCAGCTCTGTGAAATTTGGTCCAGGGCAGTTTTATGCCACCACAGAAATCTGCACTGACAAGGACCTGTAAAGACAAGGATCCTCAGGCTGAAAGTGCAGAATTCCGCAGTAAGCAGTGCTATGAAATTGGGCATAATACAATATGATTTTTAAAGGCAGTGGACACTATTGGTAATTACTCACTAAATGGCATAAAACCTTACTTTGTAACGCTTAATGGGGAGCTGTTGATAGTAAAAAAACATTGTGAGAAACGGCTTCCTCTGAAGTAATGTAGTTTTCGAGAAAGAAGTAATTTTCAATGAATTTGATTTTGAGACCTCAGATTTAGAATTTGAGGTCTCGAAATCAAGCAACTGAAAGCACACAACTTCGTGTTACAAGGGTGTTTTTTTTTAATTATCTCGCAACTTCGACGATCGTTTGAGCTCAAATTTTCACAGGTTTATTATTTTGTGCATATGTTGAGATGCACCAAGTGAGAAGACTGATCTTTGACTGTGTGTGAAAAACAGGCACTAGCTGCAGAAAAGGCTGCCCTTATATGAGCATATTTCACAGATTAGCAAGGCTTTTTTAGCGCACATGCCTACACCATGTTATTAAGAGCTCTTTTGTTTTACACGGCCAGCACAGATATTCAGCCCTTACTTGTCACACAAGCAACTTTTAGAGGCAACCAAGTGCAGTGCATCCTACAGGGCTACTTCAGTAGCACTCAAGTAACTTTTCTAAAAATATCTTACAATCCCGAAGAACGACTTAGTGACCGTTTAAATGTGAGACTGCCTGGAACTGGTTGCCTGTAAATTGTCTCGGGTGACATGGGCCTCACCCTGTAAGTGGAGAATGGTGACCCTAAGTGCAGACTTCTGTCATTAGCCTTTTTGAGGTATGGTAGACACTATAGGAGTGCACTGTGTTGGTTTGGGTTAATTCAGTCAAATTAACAATGATGACAGTGATAATAATATTAGGCATTTATAGAGCACTCTTACACAGGGTACCACAGTGCTTTTCAAGACTCTAAACAATGAGCAACTAAATAAACCCAAACTTAATAGTGTCATAGGCTTGTATCCACCATATATCAAAATGGCTCATTAGCACAGCCATGACATTGGGCCCTGATTGAACTCACCTGATGCATTGTCTCCACATACCATACATGGTTCAATGGGGCGCTGTGCTGGCTTTCGATCCACACCCATGGTCTTCATTGCCATCTCATCAATAGTAGCCTGATGGTCAACGCGGACCAACTGCTCCACTGTGTGCTGGTTAATTTGAACCTGCTGCACCTACAAGACAAACAGCTCATTTCATTAACCCCTCCTTTAACAACTCGCTATCGGCCTTGGAATTTCATTATTGAGAAGGCAAGGCCATTTTTTTTTTGCAAAGGGCAATCAGGGGGACATTGTTTTTTAAATGTCTATATACCAATTCAGGCGAGCACTGGGCGCGCAAGTGTTGAGCACCGCGGCCATTGCTGAGGTAACATGTGCCTAGTTTTGTGCACAGAGACATGAGGAAATCACGTTCTTTTCACCCTTTATGGAAATTAAATGTTTTCCTCAACGACTATCACAATTTCCTTGCCAATATCCAATCACAACAGCATTATAAGGTGGGGATGTGTATTTCTGTATTATACCTTATATGTGTCAATGTGAACCTGTTGACCGGGTACTTGGTTGATAGGCTGACCAGAACTCACCATGTGACCTGGCATTTTGACCACTTGATGGACGGTACCAGGCGGCATCTGCTGCACGATGTGTTGAACAAATTGTTGCGACACCTTGGGAAATAACACACATTGAAGATTACATTGTGTATTCAGTAGACTCAGAATCAGAATAAGCCAAGCGTACACAGCTTTTCTTTTATAAATATCTATCCGCAACAGACGACCGCTATTCCAATACACTCACAACTTACGTAACCAAACATAGCTCTAGCAGCAGAGTCATTGAGCTACATGTATCAACGAACATAACACGGGTGGGTTATAATGGGGTACACAGTGCTTGAGGGTAGCTCCCAAAATGTTCCAATACTTGAACCAGGCCTGTATGCTTCGTTTTTGAAAGAGCAAGGGCATCAAGGCATTTCCTCCATTGGCACCCTATGAGGAAATTGAAAATTTCTACTGAAGCATTTCAAGGGCATCAAGGCAATGACAAGGAAGAATGGCATGGAAGAAATCGCCTTCATTGCCTCCGTGAAGTATCAGGCCTACTTGAACACTCTTTTCCTCTTGCAAGCATTCAAGCATAGTTTATGAAACACAGTACATTACTCTGCCCCCCCCCCTTAAAAAAAAAACAGGAAAAAATACGCTGCTCTTTAAAATGCAGCGTCACAATTCTGTTTTACAGACAGTGTGTAACAACTCAGACATTTTACAAAATGTCTTTACCATGTTTGTTTTTGAAGTGATAACTCTGAAGTTGGAGAGTTGCAGGAATTATGCACATTTCTAAAAAGCTTAAAATTACAATTATCAGGAAGTAAGTGCCTTGCTGAACAATCCAAAGCATCAAAGCATATCGCTGCTTTACAATGTGTCACATTCGGCATGATAAACAAACAATTACCTGCTGAACGTCCTGAACTTCATGTATTTGATTAGGCTGGGAGACCTGTCCAAATAATCAAAACACAAACACTTTAGCGGACGTATCATTCTGTTAAATATATTGGATGAAAGGTCAAACTGTACAGGGATGTGATAGGCTGTTGAAAAAAACCTGAACTTTGAGCCAAAAGCATGTGAGTGAAAAGCGTGAAAGCTTGGGAGTGTAAATGCGAAGCCTGCTTACATACATTTATATTTGGCTTTGAAAGCGCTGCTCTGCAATCTGGGGTATTCTATATGGGTTTATCTTCATTTTTTTATAAATTTGTTTTTAATTTTTTTTTATGGGCGTGACACACGACCTTGCACCTGTTCTTATAAGACAGTTTCTTCATTCCTATTGGTCGAGAGCAGCTGCTGAAACAGTTGTGCCACATCACGCAATACGCGCGACGCGCACAGCATTCCCTTAAAGGAGTTGTTTACCCGAGGGCGGCGAAGGGCTTTACCATTTCATAGCTGGAGGAGTGTTGTGTTGAAAGAAATCATTTAACAATTATAGTTTTTGCATTTATTTTACTTTTTGAACAAAAAATGATGATGTTTTTGACCGAAAAGGTATTTATGAATGGGAATCAAAGTGTGTTGAATCGGTTTTCAACTAGTGATTTAAAGGAACACGTTGCCTTGGATCGGACGAGTTGATCTATAAAAAAAGAGTTTGTAACCGTTTGTTATAAAATGCATATGGTTGGAAAGATGTTTTAAAAGTAGAATACAATGATCCACACAAGTTTGCCTCGAAATTGCGTGGTTTTCCTTTTACTGTGCGAACTAACACGGTCGGCCATTTATGGGAGTAAAAAATTTGACTCCCATAAATGGCCGACTGTGTTAGTCGACGAGGTAAAAGGAAAACCGTGCAATTTCGAGGCATGTTTGTGTGGATCATTGTATTCTACTTTTACAGCATATTTCTACCCATATGCATTTTATAACAAACGCTTCTCAAAGACCAACTCGACCGATCCAAGGCAACGTGTTCCTTTAAACCTGCCGAGGCCTGGTTCTTTATAATTTATCAAGAACCAGGCCTCGTTGGGATTAAACCACTAGTTGAAAACCTCTTCAACACACATTGATTCCCTTAGTAAAGATGGCCTTTTTACCAATTCCAATCTATGTATGAAACGTCACTAAACAATTGTGAGCTTGATCTCCATTTTATAGCCATACATTAAAATTAGTAAAAATGAACATCTTTGCTGAAGCAATACAATACTGTCTAAACCAATATTGAATGTTAGTCCTACCTGTTCATTTGTTATTTGCTCAATAACATGATGCACCTCTTGCCCGCTGCTCTGTGGGACCTGCACAGGGAATGAAACAAATTGTCATAGGGCCTAATTTCATAGTGCTGCTAAATGGTAAGCAAATTTTTGTGCTTACTGTAGCAGAACAATTTGCTAAGGTGCAAGCATATTTCGCAGGTTAGCAGAAAAACTGGGCGGACATATTGTGCGTTTACCATGGATTTGCACTGTGACAGCTTTTATTTTCGTGCGGTAAGCACCAGAAGGTTAGCATGCCTTTTCGTGTGCTTACAGTTAGCAGCGCTATGAACATGAAATGGAAATCGCAGTTAGCACAAAATCAGCCGCTAAGCAGCTCTATGAAATTGGGCCCTGGTCGGCTACAGAGACCCTAATTAAGTTCCTATATTACTTCAATGACACCAAATGTAACCAGTCACAACTGTTAAACCAAGTTCACTTGATATGAAGATAATGTGAACGTAGAGTGTAGGGTAGCTATTTGCCAGTATGCAATAAACTCAGGAAGTCATCGTTAGAATTGCAGTCACCTGCTTCAGACCTCATTCAAAGGGAACTTCAATCAGAGCACACGCCAAATTACATACAACTGCTTCATCAAAAATAGTAAGCACAATAAAATTATGCTTACCAGAATAAGGTTACCAGGCCAGTATGCTCCGTTTCTGAAAGGGCAAGGGCTACAAGGCATTTTCTCGGTAAGGGGCACCCTATGAGGAAATTTCAAACTTATACTTGAGAATTTTAAGGGCACCAAGGCAATGACCAGGGCATGGAGGCAACTGCCTTTGATGCCTCTGTAAAGTGTCAAGCCTGGGTGACTGGCCAAGTACCATGTTAAACAAACCATCTGTGAGTGGTATTCTGCTAAGCAGAAAGTTGGTGCGATATTTTTAACTTGAGGCAAAAGTTGTGCCCTAATTTCAAGGGGATCATTTTCAAGTGGCACCAAGGCAACACTAGGGCAACAAACAGACACCATGGCCTCGCCATCCACTCACTCACCTGTTCCATATACATCACCTCCTGTAGTTGATTCTCTTGGGGGATCTTGAATAGGAAACACACACAGACAATTACACAATACACATTATTAATATGGTCTTTCTTCACATAAAGATTCTCCAATAAGCCATTTGCGTGTTAGATTTGAAAAATATCTGGTACAATAACTTGCTTGGTCACAAGTTACCACTTAAGCTTGAATTCATCAGGTAGTCAAGACAGTTGCTTTGTCACATGATTAGGGCAAGCTTTTGCATAGTTACGTGAGAGATGGTGAACTCCCATACATATTTTGAATGGATGTGTATGGCACAATGGAACCAGGGTCTGCTCATCTGTAGGTTGCTGTGTGTGGGTAACAACATTCTTTACCATTGCCTAGGTGCCACTTGAAATGATCCCACTTCATGATCACACTGAAATGATCCCACTTAAGGTTTAGCAAGTACTTTTTGGAACAGTAAAGGATGTATTTGTTGGGTTATGTTGGTTACAGTATTTATGATAATGGGTCACCCCTTTTTTCCGATGGCTGTTCGAACACACAGAATGACGTTTTTTTTTAAAGACCTTTTTGTTTTGGCAAATTGTTCTCAAAGCATGACTTTGATTGGCTAGACAACCTGCTTAAGAGTTTAACATTCATCACGATCGACAAAAATCTGTTAATGTAAATTTTAACATTACAACTTTAGCCTAAAACACCACAATGCAAAAACTTCATTACAGTGGCATAGACCAGGTGCCCCCTTTCACAACCCTTGCCCTCCACTTGCCCCCACAAATGAGATTGATAAATCACAATAAATGGATCCATACAATTTATAGCCCCCTAAATTATGCCTTTGCCCGATCAAGTGAAAATGTTTGGTGACACAACTAATTCTTAACAGCTGTAAAAAAAACTTTAAAAAACGAACATTTAAACACTTTTCACACAACACAAATTCCCAGGTGAACGAAACCTAGGAAATTTTGGGTGAATTTCAACCCTATAGCCACCCTATGTCTGTGTCACACCTGATCCAGTTTTTTTCCCTGAAACAAATGCACACTCAAGATGCTAGCCCCGGGTTACCTCGCTTAACCCCCACTCATCAGCAAGGGTAGCTACCTTCTGAGAAAAGTTTTTCCTGCAAGTCTGTTGTGAGAGGGTTAGCAGTTCAAGTGTGAAAAGATCAAATAAATGTTTCTAGGAAACTGTGTTGTTTGAAAGGGGCCGTTTGGGGTGACTATAGGCCACAACTACATTGTGTATAAGTGGCCCTTGGCCATGGGTAAGAGGTTGAAGAATACGCCTTTGTAGTGATGTACAGTAGCTGCAGCACAAGATGGTCTGCATTTTTGGGTACAAGGTTGAAGAGATCTCTGTAGTGTTCTAGCCAATCACATAGCTGCAGCGAAAGCAGCTAAATCCTGTGTTAGCTACGCAAATTTGGTGGTATCAATGAGAAACATTTGTCAATATTACAAAAACATTGATAGCAAAGTTCGTTGACTGAACAAACAAAAAGCAGGCTATGAATTGTGCCATGCAAAAGCAAAATTAATAAAATTTTTTCAGACAAGGAAACAAATACAAACACAACAAAAAACACAAAACAAAAACAATGCAGTAGTACTAAAGGACATATATCTGAGTGTGCTTTGTGCCTCTCTCCAGTAGTGGTGGTGAGAATAGTCAAAAGGATAGTACAACATTACTTAAGGGCTTTCTGGTGGGGTTTTCACACTGGTCATATTACATGAGACATTTTACATTACAAGTCTTACTTTCCAAATAAATTCAAGAGTTACAGCTGAACTCATTTTAAGATTTGCCTCCTTTCTTTAAATCAAAAGTTGATAAAATACAGGCAATGAAATCTCTCTTAAATATAACATTTAATGTTTTCCCTACAGTGCTTGCAGGAAGTCCAGGCTATGTGTTCGTTTGCAAATGCAGTGTTACAGGTTAAATGGTCTATACTGAATGCTAACTTTATAGTTGATGTTGTACTATCCCTTTAGAATTGTGAAAACAAAAGTGATGTGTGCTTTCAATTTCAGGGTTTACCTCCTCTGCCACCTCTTCCTGTATTATTTGGTGTTCCACAACCTCCATCACAGGTTCTTCTTCAACCTCTTGACTAACCTGCATGCTGTCCATGGTGAAACCCTAGTTGTCTTCACCTCATGCGATGAACAGATTGCAAAATAGAACCAAACCCTGCTGGGGATGAGGGAAAACCGAGACATAAGGATTAGTGAGAAACTTACCTATTGTTTAAAGCTTTGCATGGTGTGGATAAATAGGAAGAAACTTTAAATAAATAAATAGTAAACTTGTGGGTACAACCATGTGTACATCTCTTTTTTTGTGGGAGTGTTAGATCTGACGTTTCGAACAGTATACTCTGCTAGTCTTCACGAATACTGAAGACGAACAGAGTATAGTACTGTTCAAAACTCTGAGACCACACCGGTTCTTTTCAGAGCCACACTCCCCCCAAAAGAGATGCACATGGCTGTACGAGCAAGTTTACTATTATTTATAGTTTCTTTCTAGTGAGAAACTTGTTTTAAAGACATTGGAATGATTTCTCAAACAGTGTACACACTGGGTACAAACGTTTATCATGTGTGTCATTTTTCTCCTTAATGGGTGTAAAGGTCAAAGGTTAAGTATTTGACCTGTGTATCATCAGTAACTAAGTACTTGACAAAACAGACACTGTTAAAGGTTAACTTCACCACATGACCTTTAAGCTTGACCCAACCAACCCGACCAGCAGTCGCACAAAAGCAGATGCCTTGCAGCAAACTCAGATATATTTCAACTAAAAATAAGTCTTCATGCAATGTTTTGTAGTCTTTTAGAAAGTTCAATATTAACAGCCCCACTTCAAGATTGCCGAGTTCAGTTTCATGACGGGAAGAGATTATCAAACTGCCGACCCGTGATAAAGCAAAGGGTACAAGGACAATTTATTTCTGTGTGAAATAAAAAAAAAATTGAAAATGCAATGATGTGAAAACAATTGTTTACTGGTTTGATAAAAATACTGCACAAGGAAATATGATTCTGAGATATTGAAGTCAATAATGTGCTCAGAGTTTCATATACAGGAAACTTTTGCCTCTCACCCATTCCATGAAGTCAAAAGTACATGTATTGTGTCCACAGAACAACATCTTAACTTTCCCCTAAAAAATCTCTCATTTAGCAATTTCACCAATACCTTGGCTTGTACATGACTACGAAGTACACAGTGCTCACCTAAAAGCTTCCTTTTGTAACACATTTTTAGGTAGACATGCAAACAATTGCCTCCATACCCGATAATATTCAGTGCCCTTTGAATAGTTTCTTTTTATAATAAAAAAAACTGCCTTGCACTTCCAAGAACAACATTTTACCATAGAGAACTGCCTTGCCCTACTAAATAAAACAAAGCACAAGGCGGGAATGGTTCTCATTACTGAGAATTATCTCATCTCTCAACAATCTTACTGTCAAAATATTGTCTTTTCTGCACACTGGTAACTTCACCTGAGCATTTCTCAATGATAAAAAGTGTTTTGTAAAATTTCAGGATACAGACCATAACCTTTCTCAAGGTTTATCTCCTCTTTTTTTTTTTTTTTTCAAGATAACATTGTTCTGAATAGATTGGGATTAATGTTATTTCCAGTTAAGGAGGGAGCAATGGTAGTATCATTGAAACAAATGATTACATAACATTTAGTGTTTTTTTTTTATTGACTTCCTCTGCATCACTGAACATGTTAATAATCATACATGTAGAATTTGAAATTTTGGAACGTCATTCGTTACTTAATTGCAAATGGGTTTATGGAATGTTATTTATTTCATCAACATGACTACAATGCAACAGGGGTTTTTGGAACGTATTTATTTTCATCATTTATGACTAAAATGAAAAGTGGTCTGTGAAAAACAAGTTTGTTCAATGTGATAAATTGCTTGTTTAAATTAAAAAATACAATGTACCAGAGCTCTCCAGTAATTGCTCTTTGACATTACAGTACTATCAGTTTCATCAAAGACACCACTGCATGAATGATTAAAAATATCTAGATGCAGACATTAAATAAAAGTCACAAAATGGATCAACACAATTTTCAAACCGGCTGGCCTGCAAATGATGCATTGACAAAGACTACACACACTCAGACATAAAATGTACAGGGAAGATGGCAATGATGTTCCGTTACATAAACATTATTGAATGCGGACTCATCTCTGGGAAACCTTAGCCCACGCAACGCTACACAGTCCTGCTAGCTGTTTGCAGACAAACACCGCACAATGTCATAGGAGAGAAGCCAATGAAAGGCTACCCTCACTAGCCAGGGTCAATAGTTCACACTGAATGCTATCTCTGTCCTCCTATTGGCAGCTGCTTGCTGCTTTGTATGGAGCCTTGTTTGCCAGGTCGCACATATAATTGACCTCAACGACAAGCAAGCCCAAGCTTCCTGCAGATATGAATGCACATACACACCATTACACTGTGTATATAAATGTGTGCAGTAACATGTACAATTAACTCATACTCATATTCTACAATTATGTATGTTATACCTCATTAATAAAATCCCCATGCCACTACTTAAATAAAAACCATGTGTTTTTTAAATATCAGATTAGTTATGTCTCGCTTGTCTGTTGTAAATTAACCAGGATTCTTTTAGTTGCCATAACATTTGAATAGCTTTGTGACCTTTGGATCTAAGGAACTCTTACAGAGATTTCCTACGTTCTCAACAAAGAGAAAATATATGAGTAAACTTAGTACGTATTCGGTATTCAGCATACTAACAAAGAAAGCAGTTTTCACAAGCCAGTCTTCATTCATCGTATTTGGGGTTCCCAGATGTTATTGCTTGAACAAAGAAATTTTGCTGGAAGGAGAATTAAACCAATAATTTAAAATGTTAGACTGAAATGTGTCTTCGAACTATCTAATGATTATTTTCAGTCTAAATTTGCTGGCATGACCGTGACATTTACAGTTACACCTCCATGCCCCCGTCATTGCCCTGGAAGCTTTGAAATCTTCCATTGTTGGATTTAAGCCAACTCATCTTCAGACATTTATATATTTCTGGAGAAACTGACATTTCCCTGCAGCTTCCTTCAAACATTTGTGTTTTGTTTCATAATGAGCTTCTTTACTCAGGACATCTAAAATGTTTACAAAATCCTTTGGTCGTACAAAGTCACAGGGAGGGGGCATGTATCTTCTTTTGAGTTTTTTTTCACATGTTTTATAACCAACTATTTTTAGAACTTTGTCAATGATATGAAAAGAAAATGCTTGATGCAAAACATTTTCCAATGGATTTGAAAAGAAATGAACGTGTAAATTGTGTATTGAGTATTCTGAAACAAACATTAAGCAAAATTTGTCAACTAGTTTTTTGTTTTTAATGACAAGTTATTTGTCAGCATTCACCAGACAAAGATTGTTCTAGTCTTAAAAATTGTGGTCAAAGAATAGTATGACACAATGGGCTTTACAGTGAGTATTCTGAAAAAGCAGCAGCAACGATTTTCTGATAGAAAGTTTCTAATGTGTGATCCTGACTTAAGCGTAGTATCTGAGCATCCACACAAAAGGGTTTGTTGGTCTTAACGAATAGTAAAAGTGATATTTATTTCCTTATCAAAATCTTTTCTTGAACATCTTTTGTCCAGTCGCCAGCTTCAACAGAGATGTTTGTATCCAGTAGGACTTTTTGTGATGTCAAATTTACTCTTAGTGTTTGCAGTCAACCCTCCAACTGTTGTTCCCATTTTCCAGTGAGTTAACCAACCATTTTGGAACCGATCAAATGCGTGGCTGCTGCACAGGCTGTGTTTTGTGTTAATAGTCAAGTTGGTGCCGACTTGCATAACACTGTATGTTTTAATCATCAAATAATTCCAAACCAAGGTGGAGGATATCAATGGATGGGCCTACTACTAGTAGTACTAGGAGGAGTTTACTCACTTCAATGGATAGTACTAGGAGGAGTTTACTCACTTCAATGGATAGTACTAAGAGGAGTTTACTCACTTCAATGGATAGTACTAGGAGGAGTTTACTCACTTCAATGGATAGTACTAGGAGGAGTTTACTCACTTCAATGGATAATAATGCATGGATGGGCCTACTACTAGTAGTACTAGGAGGAGTTTACTCACTTCAATGGATAATAATGCATGGATGGGCCTACTACTAGTAGTACTAGGAGGAGTTTACTCACTTCAATGGATAATAATGCATGGATAGGCCTACTACTAGTAGTACTAGGAGGAGTTTACTCACTTCAATGGATAGTACTAGGAGGAGTTTACTCACTTCAATGGATAGTACTAGGAGGAGTTTACTCACTTCAATGGATAATAATGCATGGATAGGCCTACTACTAGTAGTAGTACTAGGAGGAGTTTACTCACTTCAATGGATAATAATGCATGGATAGGCCTACTACTAGTAGTAGTACTAGGAGGAGTTTACTCACTTCAATGGATAGTACTAGGAGGAGTTTACTCACTTCAATGGATAATAATGCATGGATAGGCCTACTACTAGGAGGTGTTTGCTCACTTCAATAGCTCACTAAGAATATTTTGTCTCCATAGTGTCAGCAACTTCGGTAATTAATAAATATCCATCACTGAATATTTGCAAACATTACTGTCTTGTAGTAACTAAGAATCTTTTGAGAGGGTCAACATGGAAATCGCCCCAGTTAAAAATTCAATCAACTTCCTAACCAAATAATTGGGTCAACTTTAATTTAATTAAATAAGGTCTGGCCAATGTGGCAGCAAGTGAGGCTGCCTGCTATCTAACCCTTCTTGCGATATTGGAAGTGTATCAAAGGACTGTCAAAAGCAATTTGCAGGTGGTTACTTGCTATACATGTACATTGAACATTAGACCTATACGATGATGGCAGATGGTTTTACATCTGAATATACTGCACCAACACAAAATCTAAGCAGTCTTGGGTCTTCGCCCACACTGATCATGCAGGCTCTGTATACATTACATTACTTTCTACGAGGCCATTCCAATAATACTCATTTACAAAATGTAGGTATTCCACATATGTACGCATTATCTTGGTTCTCTTTCCTGTGCAGTGCAACCATCAATCATAGCACATGGACAACCTAATGTATTGACTGATTGAGGAAGTAAGCGAGCATTTTTGAAATGTTCAAATTACTTAGTACAATGTACAGTGTGTGAGAATGTGTACCGGTAAATATAAAATATTAGGCCTAGAGATTCTATTCAATTAAAGTCTCCAATACCAACACAAATATTAAGACAAAGATAACCAAATAATTCGTAGATTTAAGTTTCACTGGTCCAGGTTGTGAGTTTAATACTGGCCCGATACTAAAATCACTGAGTTGCAGTCCAGTGTGTACATTTTGAACCTGTAACGGTATAAAACTGTACTAGTAACAACCTGAAAAGGCTTGTGGACCAGTTTATTGACAAGCAAAATGGTGCCTCTGTAAAGTCACGGAAAAACATGTATAATTTGTTCAACAGGTAACAATGTTACTGTAACATTTCCTACCTCCATGATTGTAGGTTGGATGGTGTGTTTGTTAAAAACATAGAGGATGGGCATTACAGGAATTATGATTCATTTTCTTCTTCCTTTTAAAAACTATATGTATTTTATATAGAACTTTACTCGACAAAGTTTTACCTTTTTTTGTAAAATAAATATTGAACCAATGCATTTGATCCACAAATTATATAAAACAAACCAAAATAAAAATACAATGTTGGATAATATCCCAAACTATTTTTAAAATGTCTAAGGGTTTACCATATGAAAGTGAATTCCACTGTACTGGCCTATTGATGATAAATGAATTGTTTGCTTTCATATTCAGTTAGTTTTAAAGAGACTTTCCATCCATGGTTTGAATTGTGTTGAAAAGAGGAGATAAAGAGTGGAAATGCAAAGTCAAGTGTGTGGTTGATTATATTTTCCAAGACACTTCACTTTGGGATCTCAGAAGTTAAAAAAAACCCAGTAAAAGTCCTTTTGATTTGATTTTTTGGGTCTGTTGATGATAATTACAAGAATACATTTTTACACATGACTTGTATAAACAAACGAAAATAAAATTCTATCTTTAGTTAGAGATGCGAAAAACAATCAACTAACTAATCAATTGAAAAAAAATTAACAAACAGGGGGACATTATTTTTAGAAACCTTTTGAAGATGCAAATTTATTAATTTGGTAACAAAAAACAAGAACTTGTCATCTTTGTCAACAATTTATTAGAGGTGAGAAAATAGAATTGAATTTGAATTTTTAATTATATTTATTTATTATTATTTATTTATTTAGTAGACTAGAGCGGTGTGCAGAATTAATATTTGGGAATGTAAATAAAATTAAATGCCAAATTGTTATTGTTTACATGCACAATTAGTGAGTTTCAAGACCAAGCCCTAGAAAAATGCACAATTTAATTTCATGGATGGTCTGCAAAACAGCAATAATCACAATCACGTACATTGCCGGCCCATGCCGCTTCAACACAGCTCGAGTCCCCGTTGCAACCGCACCCTTTTCCCCTCCGCGGCAGAGCTTTCCCATCCGAAACGGTAACTCGAAAACCGGCCTATTTTAGGTGACAGAAACATGCTCAAAAATTCCATGTTTTGACCCAGCGGAAGCAGACATAAATAAGTCAAATCTTGAGGGGATAGGCTAGCGGTTAAGACAGGGTCTCGATGGTTTGTCTGAGGCAACCGAGGGGTCATTTTGGTGCACAAAGCGTGCCGCTCCGCGCACAAAGGTCAGCATGTCAAAGTTAAAATGGAAAAGGACATATCTAACAACAACAAATCGTCTGGACACGTTTTTCTCCCACCAAATCAACCGCTGATTACACTTAAAATACTACAAGATTATTAAAATAAGTATGGTGGCTAAAAAAATTGACGGAAAGTGTAACTATTGGATTTAATTCTATGGCTTTCGACATCCAGCTTTCCGAAAACGTCGAGACGTTTCGAAAAAAAAAACTGCTGCACAACGCCAAGCATGCTAATCATGCACGATTCCACAAAAGTGTGTGCGACATATGCTTTTCGAAACTCACCGGATTTCGCCATTTTTAAGACACTCTTCTCGTTGAAAAATCACCAGAATGACAGTCAATGAAATAAGGAACACAAATACGCAAGAAAGATGTATTCTACTCACCTTTTTAGGGTAAAAATGGAGGAAAACAACGGCAGAAATGTGAATTAAAAGGTCAGAGTTCGTGACCTTCTCTGGAACCTGAATTTTCTGCAGCGGGATAAAAATTTAGCTGCGCATCAAAAATTTGCATGGCGAAGCCAACTCCTGCATTGTGATTGGTTATCAATGACATCATTGGCTGGTCGACGCATTAGCAATGTTCTGATAGGTGCGCCCACCTGAGAGCAGACGTTTATGCTAATTTCAAATAGCAAATTCATTGTAAAGAAAATGTTGTTTATCAACGAGAAAGGAGTAATTTCTAATAATTTTGAAGATATTTTTAAAGATAAACAAATGTTGAGATGTAAGGTTTCTAGATGGTTGGGTTTTGGTAGTAGATACGTGGAGGAAAGATATATAAAAGCAGAATGGGCTAGGTGAATTATTGGCGGCGGTGCAAATCACAGGAAGGGTACATGGGTATCTGGGGCAAGGGGTGGGGTGTAAAGAGTTTTCGAAGCGGAAGTTTGTGTAACCCATATTATTTGTTTTAAACAAACAATGTTATTTTTTGTATTATATTGTGCTTGTTTACTTATACATTATTTTTTGCTCCTTTACTTTTATTTTATTTTATTCATATCTAGGGGGGGGGCCTCTGTTTGTGGTAGTAGTAGAGGGCTAGGGGTGGTGGGTCTTTAAATGAGTACCCCTTTAAATAAAGGTTAACTTTGGAATTCAGCTCAAACGAAAATTGAACCGATCAACTGACAAGCCTGGCAGGAAGTCGCACTAGTTTTGAAGACATTACTTCCGAGTTTGCTTATTTTATTCACAAAATCTGTACTTCTCGGAGCAAAAGTTGAGAATTATTATAAACTGGATCTAGAAATCAAAACTGGATTACTTGAACAGAACAACTGAGGGCGCTATTCTAGTTTAACGGTGCACAATTTTATACACCGTGGATGATTGTGGATGATATAAACACGATCCAATGACCAAAACACACGCGTATTGATGATTGTTAATCGGGGCATGATCGGGGATTTGGGATTTGTGTTCTTTGGTGGTGGGGGTCAACAGGGTTTGTTGACTTCCGGTCCGATCGCTCGAGCATAGAGGAGATAACCGCAGGGAAAGGTGTGGAATTGGTGAGAAAACCAGATTGTAAATTTGTTGTAGTGTTTGCCTACGACTACGTTGGTACGTACTCGATCATCGCTGATTCACAGATGATTCATGATTGAATAATAATAGTATTAAATACAACAATATTGAATGATTAGGCCTTGCCCTTGACGTTAACGTTAATTAATGGATGGTTTGAAATTAATCTGTGACTGTGAATGTGATGTGGTGAGTCTGGTGACCACACTGACACTGCTATGTGACTGCTTGCGACTGATTGTGAATGCTAAAAATAAATTAAAAGTTTGGATTCCTATTTACTCAGTCATCTGCTACTCTAGAGAGTGCTAGATGCCTCTTTTATTTTTAATTTAAGCAATTGTTTTAAGGAATGATATGGCCCATGATCAGGGGTAATCATTTCGGAAGCGATTTGAGACGCACTTCGGGCTGTAAAGCACTATTTAAAAATGTATTATCATTGTTATTAATCATGTTAATATCAATTAGTAATAATGAGTGTAAAAAAATAGATGCAGGGTTCGACATCTTTTTTGAGAGAGAGGATTTCGGGGCGTGGATTACGGGGTGGCTATTTTGTTTGGGATGTCCTATAGTTTGCAAATCAAACTTTCAAAGTGTGATTTCTCACTTTGGATATAAAAAAAAGCAATTTACTAATCGTCTAATACAATATAACTCTGTTTCAGACGACTGCATTACAAACATGAGATCCCAAGACTTCCAGACACTTCCAACAGTCTTACTGGTGCTATGCATAATTCCATCCAGCCATCCCAGTATGGAAACCGCAGATGTCAATGTCAAACCAGTTTCCTTCGATTCCAACATTGTCGCCTCGCTGCAAGACGAGGGCCCCAGACAAGAAGACGGCGAGTCGCGAGTTACATTCCAAGATCCCAATCTCCATCCAGACCACTACCGATACTTCTTCAACCGACGACCCGACCAAGCCATGGCCTGTCGGCTGGACAAGTCTTGCCCTTATAAGGTAGAAAAATATCAACTTCATGTGGATTCTGGTTTGGTGATGAAACCAAGGATGCCAAGACTCTGTCTCAAGGAAGATGTGAGAGAAGGGTTATTCTATTATCCCGCGGACAAACACATCCAGTTGCATCTTGGAGGCTACCTCTTAATTGTCTGAAGGGCTAACCATTAGGGCGCAGGGAGCATGTGGCACCCTTTTGAAGTTCATGCCCCATGGTGCCCTCCGGCCCCCCTTCCCCTCCCCCTCCCTTATTTGAAATCTGGAGATTCTAGGTAACAGGCCTGGAATTTCAGATTTGATTATGTTGAAAAAAGCACTTCCATTGGAAAATCTTAAAGTCAATTGGAAACTTTTGAAGGGGCACCAAGGCCAAGACCAGAGGCAACAAAGTGTTATTCCAGGCCTGAGGTAATGTGCACCACTTTTCAAATTGGAACCAGCCAAAACATCAATAGGTGGTTCCCAGGCCTGATGGAACATCATCTCGGAAAGGGCAAGGCCATTTTCATTGGCAAAGGGCACTTCCATTGGAAAATTGTAAAGTCTAGTGAAAATTGTAAAGTGTAGTGGGAACATTTTGAATGGGCACTGAGACCAAGACTAGGGGGAACACGAGCCATGGCCTCTGTGGCCCCCTTTGCAATTACATGACTGGGTTCCCTTAAGGGGTTTTGACTACAAATGATACGCAACAAATGTACTGACATCTATTTCTTTCTTTATGGCAGGACCAACTTGATTCTTCAGCATGCTGGGGCTATGAGACAGGCTGCACTAGAGAGAACATGTCTGGGTACCCCAAGATGGGTAAACATCTCCTGGGATGGTAAGAATGGAACATGGGCATCATACCTCAGGCTGTGTACGTCAGAGGCCTCACACTATGGCGGCTTCACACCTCAGAACACTGCCATTTCAGAGGTCTCATACCTTAGAGGCCCCGTACCTTAGAGGCCCCATACCTTAGAGGCCCCATACCTCAGAGGTCTTACACCTCAAAGGTCTCATAATTTGGAGGCATCATACCTCAAAGGCATCATACATCAGAGGCTGTGTATGTCGGAGGCCTTGCACCTCGGTGGCTTCACACCTCAGAACACTGCCACTTCAGAGGTCTCATACCTTAGAGGCCCCATACCTCAGATGCCTCAAACCTCGGTATCTTACACCTCAAAGGTCTCATAACTCGGAGGCATCATACCTCAGAGGCATCATACATCAGAGGCCTCAAACCTCAGAGCCCTCTAACCTCAGTAGTCTCATAATACCAAAGAGGCCTTACACGTTAGAGGGCCTAATACCTCATAGGCTGTGTACGTCTGAGGCCTCACACTTTGGCGGTTTCACACCTCAGAACACTGCCACTTCAGAGGTCTCCTGCCACTTCAGAGGTCTCATATCTTAGAGTCCTATAACTCAGAGGCCTCAAACCTCAGAGCCCTCTAACCTCAGTAGTCTCATAATACCAAAGAGGCCTTAAACATTAGAGGGCTTCACACCTCAGAACACTGCCACTTGAGAGGTCTTATACCTTAGAGGCCTCATACCTTAAATGCCTGTAACTAGAGGACTTGCTTCTCTGGCTTCATACGTGTACCTCAGACTGGGCCTCCCACCTCAGAGGCCTTATACCTCAAAGACCTCACCTCTGAGGCTGTGTACCTGGGAGGCCTTGCACCTCAGAAGCCTCATTTATCTGGGGCCTGATGCCTCAGGCTCATACCTCAGAGGTATTGTACCTCCGAGGACACATACCTCAGAGGCCTCCATGCCCTGGTCAAATATTTATCTCGTACAGGTGATATTTACCAATAAGGAACTACTGCTTTGCCCTATAGATCCAAAGCTTTTTTTTTAGAGTAAATAGTATACTGCCGTTGCAAAATGCTTACCAATTAAAATGACCTATGGTAATACCATAGAAATTGCAAACAAGTTGTCCGACCCAAGCCTTCTCTCCCAAAGGCTTACTCATTTAGCCTGTGAGAAAGTCTCTGTTACGGTCCAAACATGAGACTATTACCAGATTTCATAAAAAAGATATTCGGTCTGCAAGATGGTCCTTTAATTTGAAATTCAATTTCAATCAGAACTATTTACTTCCTTTCTCATGAAATTATTTTAAAAAAACAAGTTCATCAGCAGTTTCATTGCTCATCAGAGATCATTGATGGCGTTGACTCCACCGCACTCCTCCGACCAACAAAACTTCAATAAAAACATTAAACATTTATTACTTGTAAAATATTTCTCAACCGATTTCTTTCTGTAGGTTCCGCACCGAGGAAGCTCAGCTGGAACAGTTCTGGACTGAAGGAGATTTTGGTTACGTTAAAAAGATTCTAGACGAGGGTTTCTATCAGCTGTGCTCGCCTAAAACAGAGGTTTGTTCAGGTTTTTTTTGTGATTCAAATCCTCTGTCTGACATTTAATTTTAAATGCTTGATACACTATACAAAAGCTATCAAGAAGGTACTCGAGTAGTACCCAATTAAAAGAATCTATACAGTACACAGTCAACCCTCCTACTGACTGACCATTATCATCCACTGTTTAAAAAAAAAAGATAGATAAACCATGTAATGTGATATTGTGTGGTGAAAGAATCTACACAGTACACAGTCAACCCTCCTACTCACTGACTGACCATTATCATCCACTGTGTTTTTTTTCAATGACAGATAAACTATGTTATACTATATCATGTGTTGAAAGATACTACACAGTATGTACAGTCAATCCTCCTACTGACTGACCATTCAATATCATCCACTGTGGTTGCTCAATGCTACATAAACTAACCCAGCCTCTCTTTGTGTTGTTGTGGGAGTTATCATTTCCCAGTTGAAATCTTCAATGTATTTTGTGTGGATGTTTATTTCAGGGTGGTTCTTCCCTTGCTTGTATTGACAACACTCGATCCTGTCTCGCTAGGAATCTTTTCCTAGATCTGACAAATTTTGACGATCCATTGAGGCATCGAGGGAGGTAAGAGCAACGGGAAAGAGAGTTGGGATTTTATCTTAAAGTGTTTGCTAATTTCTCTTAATTTGCTTCAATTTTTAACCTCTGTAAAGTGTCTCGGTCCCTTTAGGGTTAAGGGAGCTTTCAAAGCTGTGTTTTTCTTATTATTTGTATTATTCATCTTCACCAAGGCCCTGCCATCTGAGTAGTCTGGTTCTTTTATGTATTTTAAACGATGGTATTCATTATTGATAAATGCAGTCAAGGAACCTGGTAAATAATGACAAGGTAATAATCATCTTGTAAAGAGTAATTTTTATCCTCAAAACAAAACAATTAAAGTAAAATGAAGCTGAAAACAAAACAAAAACTTCCCTGTTCTTTAAAATCAACAGTCCTATAGACCTTTCTATTGTAACATCACAGTGTGAGTTTTTGTCAACTGTGGTTGGAAAACCATAGAAAGCCATAAAAGAAAAACAAAAAAACATAGCCGCTGTTTTTAACAATGTAACACAAACATTCAAACAAAGTGTTAAATTTGTTGGTAACAAAGCATCAATTTTGGTTAAAACATATGTTGACACATTAAGTGTTTTACCAACATTCGGCCGACCATGCCATTCAGCTCGGTTTGTTAAGGTCAAAGGAAGACCACTCATATGCGGGAAGGATGTATTGCACTTACGTGGCCCTGCATTGTGTTTTACCTGTTTTATTTTGGTTCACTTTCTCTCTTAAAGGTTAGACTATGATTATTTTCAAATGCCCGGCAAAATAGGAGGATATTGTTCTTTGGATAAGGAACTTCTGAGGCAACATTCTAGCAGATTTTCTGAGTTGCAGTCATGGTGAGTATGACGCATCATGAATGCAATTGCCTCAATGTCCCACTGGTAATTGCCTTTGTGCCCCTAGAAGTATTCAAACACAAGAGTTTACAAGATGCTGCGGTACATTCAGCAGCCACTGTTGGACACACTTTGGTAAACCCCTTCTGTTAATGCTAAGTGTTACATAACACAACACACAGGACCATCTTAATAATGAAGCAATAGTGGTTCAGTTTCTTGCTTAAGGACACAAGTGTCAAGACTGGGACTCAAACCCAAAACTCTGTTGATCAGAAACAGCAGAGCTCGAGTCCAGTGTGCTTGACGTCAGCCATGACACACCAGAAACTGTACTTCAACTTTACTTCAATAATGAGTTTGTACAGAATATTTATTTCACTTACTTTGTCAATGGTTTGGTCATCAGGTATGGTGAGTTGATGGAATTCACTCCGATGGCTTCTGATCCGTTTGTGACTTCAAGCTGTGACGTCATCATCGAAGGCCGGACTTACCTGATGAAGTTAGATGCAGGTGAGATACGTTTGAAAATAAAGAGAACACCATTGTAATTAACCCTCCTACTAATTGACCATTTAATTTTAATTGCCCAATCATGTGGTGAATGCATCAACATAGTACACCGTCAGCCCTTGTACTGTCTGACTATTAGATATCATCCACTGTGGTTTTGAATAATAGATAAACTATGCCAGCCTGCAATGATACCATGTGGGGAATGTGTGTGAACTATACACAGTCAACCCTCCTACTGTCTGGCCATTCAATATCATCACTGTGGTTTGCATGAAAGATAAACTATGCCAGCCTACAATATGATATCATGTGTTGGTACAGCTGCACAGAACACAGTCAACCCTCCCACTGTCTGACCATTTAATATCATCCACTGCGGTTTGCATGAAAGATAGATAAACTATACCAGCCTGCAATATGATATCATGTGGTGGATGCAGCTACACAGTACACAGTCAACCCTCCTACTGTCTGACCATTCAATATCATCACTGTGGTTTGCTTGAAAGATAGATAAACTATACCAGCCTGCAATATGATATCATGTGGTGGATGGTACACGGAACACAGTCAACCCTACTGATGGCACTGTAAGTTCTGTGCACAGTTGTGCCACAGTACACAACCCATGTAGTTGAATGGTTTAAAATGGTTAGTCAGCCAGCTCACTGGAAAATACCATCAAGTTTCTTGAAGTCTTTAATGAGGTGAGCCCGGTTCATTCTTCGCTGCGAATGTTTCGCAGGAGTTGAGCACAAGTCAACTGATGTGAATTATTCATACCACATTCGCAGGAAGTAAAGACCTGGCTTTAGACTTTCACACCACAAGCTAGTTAATTTGAAAAAATTGTCTTTTGAATCAAGGTATCAACATGTTCCACCATTTCTGTGATTTCGTCAACTTGTACATCACTCAGCACTTATTGAATGACTTTTCTCTGAATGTGACGATAGTCATGTGGGACATGGTAAGTGAACAAAGATTTGTTTTCTTTGCAAATTCTAGATTCTAGACTTATCTTAATGTTGATTTACATGCACAATTACAAAGAAAGATGCAATAATTACAAGCAACATGTGAACATTTCAGCTCAATAAGCCTTTTTGCGGTATGGCGGACATGATACGCGCGCGTCACACGCCGCGACTGATGCCATGCTCACCATGTTGGTGGTCATTAGGTTTACGTGTAAACGCCGCGTCGCCTAAAATGCGCACTTCACTGAATAACATACGTTCTATTTCTATGGTCAATACGCACAAATTTACCACAACTTTAAAGTGTTGTAGCATTGTGTCCGCCATACCTCAAAAAGGCTTATACACGGTGTCTACTTGTTGAAAAAACAACCAACAATTTTTACAGTAGATTCGCAAGAAAATTTGATCCATTCATTTCTAGTGAGGCGATAGCAGGTACCAACTGCATCTCTGGCCACAGCATTTGTGAACGGACAGCAACCCTCAGAAATGTTAGAAATGATTCATGCATGAATCATTTCTAAGATTCAAATGTTTTGGTTTAAAACTATCCAAACCATGTTACTTTGAAGAGAATTCTTCTTCAAAAAGTTACATTTTTAAAGTGCTTCGCTTCCCTCCAACTTTCCTTTCTTGCAGAGCAATATGAGGTACCTGGATTTATTTCAAGAGACCTGGGCAGCCTTCTCAAACCGACCTCTGTTTAGATTAAATGATTGGTCTGGCAAAAAAGTGAGTTATTTCCTTCATGGTACTTAACGAATTCAAACAACCACCATTACATGAAAAACCTGAGATACCTTGTGGTTAGCATCAAGGTTCAAACAGGGTTCACACAAGGTATGCGCAGGGTTTACATAAGGTTCACACAAGGTTCACGAAGGGTTCACACAGTGTTCACACAAGGTTTTCACAGGTTCACACAAGGTTCATGCAAGGTTTACACAAGGTTCACACAAGGTTCATGCAAGGTTCACGCAAGGTTCACACAAGGTTCATGCAAGGTTCATGCAAGATTCACGCAAGGTTCATGCAAGGTTCACACCAGGTTCATGAGTTGAACATGCTTGATATCCTAGACTGGACTATTCCACAAATCTAAGAGGTGGGGGTCAGTTCACAGGATTGCGATTTTACAGGCTGGTAAATAAACACAACCATACCCAGCCTTTCCAGCCATATGTTTATTGTATCAGGCTGTACCATTAATGTCTGGAAGGCATTCCGAGCAGCTCGATGGTTTCCTGCACCCCAACCACCACACCACCAGTAAAGGTCACTGTATTCAGAGGTCACGAACAATGTTTGTGTTTCTCCTGAAGATGACCAACCACACCAGCTGTCCTAAAAGTTATATTACACATGGGTTTACCTGCAAATTTACTAGTTACAGTAACTTCCTAGTGGTGTAATTTTCAGTGGACAGCACTCAGTCAAGCATTAAATTGATAAATTATTTGGTACCTACCGTAGGTGTGTTTCCGTGAAGCGGTGTTTACTCTCCCACCAAGAATGATCCGTGGATTCTTCTACAACATGCCCCTGACGCCAAACACACACGGCAGCAGCTTGATGAGGTCATTCTCCCAGCTAGTTGTTCACCGCCTGGGTGTCAAACAGAAAGGCCCACTGGTGAGTCAACTATAGAGTGGTCCTGGGCTCCATTTTACATCCTAACTTAGGACTAGTCCTAACTTAGGACCAGTCCTAGGAGATGTTAAAAACATAAGGCTAGTCCTAAGCTCGAGATAACAGTAGTCTGAACTCTATTTTGAAATCCACCCCTGGGCCCAATTTAGTACAGCTGCTCAAGCACAAAAGTCACTAAGCACAACAGCATTTTGCTTTACATGGTATCCTGCTCATTTCTGCTTAGCTTGAGCAGCTATAAGAAATTGGGCCCTGGGGTGGTGGGGATGATGAGGGATTCAAGGGTTTGGGAGAGAGGTTGATTGGGAAGGTAGTGCAAAGGGAGGTGGTTTGGGAATGAAATATAAATCAATGGGGTGGAGGTTGATAGGAGGCTCAAAACAGACAGGGCCCAGCGCAATTGGGCTGTTTAAGCAGCATTGCTTAAGAAATGCGTGCTGAGCAAAAGTAAGCAGAATGCTGGTCATGGATTGTACATGTGACATGAATTTTTTGGCTGGTGAGTAATATTACTGGAGTGGGATTTGAACCGGGATCTCGGGATTAACGTGCCAGCGCTCTACCAACTTGGCTATCCAGCCCTATGTTGGCAGTCTCACTATTTTGTCAACATCTTCGTTCAGGGTTGCCAATCAGTCAGAGAAGCCATTCAACTTAATGATACAACCCGGGAAGTGACAGGATAGGATTCACCTCCTGCTCTAGTAATTTTGTTCTTTACTCAACCCAAAATTTATATTTAAAGTTGTTGGCATTGCTTGATGTGCTTGCATCACAACAACACCAACACAAATTATACGTCTTGTGGCGTTTATGCATCTTCACACATTTTGGAGAGTTTGAAAAACGAAAAGTACAAATCTTTGTGGATAGTTTTGTCTTGCTCAAGTTGTGTTTCGTTTTCCCTTCCCTTTTTTGTTACAGAAAACAGGAAGAGTGAGAATTACCATCTTGGAGAGGAAATCAAAACACAGGAACATTATCAACCAAGCTGAGGTGAGGAATGAAAAAAGTTTTGAAATCTTGGCTCTTTCTGAATTAATCAACTAGGGGCTTTATTTCTAAGACGTGTGTGCGCCTTGTGGTATGTCTAACCATGGTATTGACTTTTATACAAACAAAAGTTTCTTGTACCTGTCTTCATTAGGGCTTGTCATGGCTGATTGTTTAAGAGCAAAGGAGTCAAGCTCTGTTTTTTCTTATCAGTAGAGTGTGGGTTAGAATCATGGTCTTGACACTTATGTCCTTATGATACTTTTCCAAAATTGCCTTGAGCGGTGTATGGGACGTTCCCATCCCATAGGTACTGTGAACTAGAATTTTTAGTGCACAAAAAGAGAACCCAGAACACTTATCGTGGAAGAGTAAGGGGCCAACCCTGGTGTTTGTGGTTCACAGAGCAAGCACTCTTATTTACAGGTTTCCTCAGGCTTGCAGGCTACAGTCATTAAAGGGTGGCTGCAGTGTTTTTTTTATTCATTTAAACGATTAAACATGACTTTTTAAACCTGAAATATTTTTTTCTATTTTTTATTAAATGCGCAAGTATTTTAAAAATGGTTTTCAAGAGATTAGGGGAACCCACCCCGCCCCTAAAAGGGAGCCTTCATTTGCAGAAACATGACGTCATGTCGGTAACCCGAGCCGTCGGGCCCCCTGGCTATGTTCATATAGAGACGTGTGCACTGTGTGGCCTATACCTAGGCGCGTGTAGTTAGGGACCAGACTCTTTTTGCCGACGATATGTTTGAATTCCCGATGTGACGTCGATGGTGGGGGGGGGGGGGGGGGGGGGGGCGGTACCAATCCACAAAAGGGGGGGCATAACGCTTATTACGCAAGTAAGATATGTTGGGAATAAACAAAACACATTTTATTGATGTTCAATACATATATCAGAAATAAATGATAGCAAAACTAACTGTTTTATTTGAATTCACTGCAGCATCCCTTTAAGTTGACTAATGAGGCATGGTTTCATTACCATAAATATAATTAATAAGTCTGTGCTCATTTTTCGTTTCCTTTGTAGCTGGTACATGCTTTGAGAGAAGATCCACATTATGAAGTTCAAGTTGTGGAGTATAAGTGAGTTTTAAGATTAAATTAAGTTGGGTGTTGAGTTACTGAATTGTGTTGGACTGAGGACTGCACTAGTAAACTGATTATGCTTTACATGGGATCAGGCATACCACCATAATCAGAGTCTAACAGTTTGAGTGTTGAGTTACTGAATGGTGTTGGACTGAGGACTGCACTAGTAAACTGGTTATGCTTTACATGGGATCAGGCATACCACCATAATCAGAGTCTAACAGTTTGAGTGTTGAGTTACTGAATGGTGTTGGACTGAGGACTGCACTAGTAAACTGATTATGCTTTACATGGGATCAGGCATACCACCATAGTCAGAGTCCAACAGTTTGGGTGTTGAGTTACTGAATGGTGTTGGACTGAGGACTGCACTAGTAAACTGATTATGCTTTACATGGGATCAGGCATACCACCATAGTCAGAGTCCAACAGTTTGGGTGTTGAGTTACTGAATGGTGTTGGACTGAGGACTGCACTAGTAAACTGATTATGCTTTACATGGGATCAGGCATACCACCATAATCAGAGTCCAACAGTTTGGGTGTTGAGTTACTGAATGGTGTTGGACTGAGGACTGCACTAGTAAACTGATTATGCTTTACATGGGATCAGGCATACCACCATAATCAGAGTCTAACAGTTTGAGTGTTGAGTTACTGAATGGTGTTGGACTGAGGACTGCACTAGTAAAGTGATCATTCTGTACGTGGGATCAGGCATACCACTATAATCAGAGTCCAACAGTGTTGAGTTACTGAATGGTGTTGGACTGAGGACTGCACTAATAACTGGTTATGCTTTACATGGGATCAGGCATACCACCATAATCAGAGTCCAACAGTTTGGGTGTTGAGTTACTGTATGGTGTTGGACTGAGGACTGCACTAGTAAAGTGATCATTCTGTACGTGGGATCAGGCATACCACTATAATCAGAGTCCAACAGTGTTGAGTTACTGAATGGTGTTGGACTGAGGACTGCACTAATAACTGGTTATGCTTTACATGGGATCAGGCATACCACCATAATCAGAGTCCAACAGTTTGGGTGTTGGGTTTCTGTATTGGGTTGGACTGTTGGACTTAATTAATAATAAATTCTCTGTTCCTTTTTTTCTGCAGCCATTCATTGACCTTCGTTCAACAGATGGAGGTAAGTGTAATTAATAAGGTTAGAGACATATATGATATGGATGTGTTATGCAACCAGGAGTATCTACAGACAGTTTCATACGGGGAAGGGGGCAAGTGGGAAAGTGTAAATACGGGGAAGGGGGCAAGTGGGAAAGTGTAACCTTTATTTTGTTTTTCCAGAAAGTTTAGTTCAAGAAAATGAAGTACTTTTGGCGTGGGTGTACCTAATAACAATATGATAATAAGCAGCTCCCAAGTAGTGCTTTATCTTGGATTTTAAAGTACTTGATTTTTTTCAAAACAGGTATGCAAGGCTTTTTGATTGATTTCACACTGAAGTGGTTTACAAGGTGCTGCAGCAGCCACTGTCAGAAACACCCTGGCAAAACCCTTCTCTTAGCAATAAATGTAACTGGATTCTTTTACTTGCATTACACAACACACAGGACCTACGGCTTTATGTCCCATCTGATGGACGAACGAAGCAATGACGGTTAAGTGTCTTGCTAAGGGATACACGTGTGAAGACTTGGACTTGAACCCACACTCTGCTGATTAGAAACAGCAGAGTTTGAATACAAGCCACTCTGTCACGACACAACAAAATGATTTGATGTCTCTTTTTAAAGGATTGTTTTACCAACACGTGTTTTTATTTCTCACAGATCACACATAACAGCGATATTTTTATCGGAATGCACGGTGCAGGTTTAACTCATCTACTCTTCTTGCCTGATTGGGCCACAATCTTTGAAATGTAAGTTTCAGTTCTTTAACCCTTTATTTCATGATTAAATAAAAGGAAATTGAAAACCTTTATTTCCTGTGGCCAATGTGCAGTTTCATAATAGGTACATTTTGGAGGCTTACAAACCTAGCTGCTTTTCCATTAATGTGCATTTTCATAACTTAATGCACAAATGCGGCTAGTCATGCTAGTGGCAAACAAAACCTTTTTTGATGTCCAGGGCCAAATTTCTTAAAGCTGATTAGCAGAAAATTCTGCTTAGCAAGTTTCTTTGCTAAGCAAGAAATGAGTCGCAGCAATGGTAACTGTGTTTTGGCTGGAAAGCTATTGTTGCTTAACACAAATTTCTTTGAGCTAAGCAAATTGTAGTGCTTTCCCAGCCATTATGAAATTGGGCCCAGGGGTCGATTTCACAAAGAGTTAGGACTCGTCTTATCTCGAGTTAGGACGAGTAACTCGTCTTAACTTAGGATTAATTTTAAGGTCCGCATGCAACAGTGCAGGGTTGGGACTCGTCCCAAGTCCTAAGATTAGTCTTAAGTTAGGAAGAGTTTTGTGAAATCGACGGCTGATGTTTTAAAGATTGTGAGACTCCTGTAATTGTGTTTTCTTCCACTTGATTGAGCAGATGTAACTGTGAGGACAGGCATTGTTATGAAGACCTTGCCAACCTCCGAGGGGTACACTACATGACCTGGCAAAACAACGACCTCCTCAAGAAGCATAATGAAGTAAGTACTCAAGGAGCTCAGGCCTTGCTCTTAAGCTTGTTGTTAAGTAGTCAACCGGGCTAATAAAACTCTGGGTTTAACTTGCCCCAGGATGTTTTAGTAGGCTTGTATTTAAACATGTATTGTCATAAATGTATCTTTCTGATGCATTAATGGTAGCAATCACAACCAGTATAATAGGCAAAAATTAACACGTAAAAACATGTATTATTCACATCTGAGTGGAATAAATTTGAGCATTTTAAACAAGTAGGTTGCATAGTTTTTAGTAGACCACAGAGCAAGTTGAGGGGTGGTGTTTACTAGCCTGTGGCAGTTTTTACTGGACAAAATACGCTGGGCTAGTGTTAAGGGGGAGCCCTGGAGCTCTATCTTAAATTTAAAGGGAAATGAAACCGTTTGGTTGTTTAAACTATGTATAAATGTAATTGTTGTGTCTTGACTGAACAGTCTAGTGTGCAAGACTGTTGAGTTTGTGACGTCAGTATGCAAGAGGTCTAAAGTTGAACTGATGATCAGCAAATTTGTATCTAAGTTTTTCAATTGAGAAGCTTACCTTGTTTGAAGTTAGTCTTGGGAATCCAGTCAATGTCAAAGGCTGTCTTTGTGTAGGAATTGATGTGTGGATATTGTATCTCAGACCTTGCAAAAATGAGAAAGCAGAAAGCAAATTTGTATAAGATTTGTGGGAGGGGTTCGTTTTTCCAGGAGCGTTTAATTCATTATCAACCATCTTGTGACATTTGTTGTGTGCAATAACATACTTCTTATATAGCACTTTATCTAATTGGCCCAAGTATGCTCCGTCTTCACTAGTCTTGGTTCAACACTCTCCTATTATTATTATCTCTCCATAGACAGCTATCACAAGAGGGCGCACTCTCACCATCAACCGTTCTCACCCAACAAGAGCACCCTCTTGTGAAAGTAACAGGAGAGTCTTAAACCAAGACTACGTCTTTACAAGAAACCTTTATTCAATGTTCGGTTTATTTCTTATATCTTTGTAGATACTACACCCGAGCCTTGGCACGTACCACGCTAAATTCTGCGACTACTCTTTTGACAAGGGGGAATTTATTCGGCTAGTGAAAGAGGCTCAGCGTCACGTGGAAAGTAATCCAAAGTTTTGGGAAGGGGTCATTGCCAAACGAGATGAGCTATGATGATCGGCTGCACTAAGATTGTAATCATGTTTTTGTATTTGTTTTGTTGGCCTTTTGAAAAGTTCTGCCTTAAAAAAGTTTGTTTAATGTTTTTGGGTTTTTTCAGTTAGGTTTTGTCTATAAAATGTTTTATCGGTTATTTTAGGTTTTGTGTAGTGGGGAAAGATCGATATTAATGCTCTATAAAAGGTAAAAATGGTTTATTTAAAACAATCTTGATAAACATGAGATAGAGCTTCCTCTACATCTACATGCCTCTTCATGCTTCCTTATTAAGTGAGGTTTGGAGTGACACCATGTGTAAATCTCTTTTGCGTAGTGGTGGTTTTTAAAAAAAATCAGTGGTTGACCAATTGACATTTTGATCATTATGCTCTGACTGTTTCAGGAGAACATTACCGCTAACCTCCCACCGTGCAATGTTTCAAAACCATTACATGTTTGCTATTCTTGCGTACTCAGACCAAAGTTTAAATTAACGATTTGGTCCTTTTTGTTAGCATGAGGCCTCAATTCTCCCAGATCCTCTTCTTCTATGTTACTCAATATCAAATTGTTTGGACTTGGGATAATATTAGAATGCCTGACCCTGTGATCAGCACAGGGCCAATTACGTTTATTTTTTGGTCCACTTGCCCCAGTCCTTTTGAATCCTTCACGTTGGCACTGAGTTGAATATAGAAGGATTTGCATGAAATATTCTCAACTTTTTTGTTATCAAATTTGTTTGGATTTGAACCAACGAGTATTTGCCTTAAAATTTGTTCGCCAGAAGGGTATCAATTAATGTAATTGGCCTTGACATTTCTTGGGTTTTCTTTTTTATTTTGTAAGTCTGTCTGAAAACTTCCTTGCCTTTTTGTATTATTTTGTCCGCTGATTTAGGATTTCCTTTTGTACACAAGTTTACATTTGTAATGGGTTTAAAGGTTGTGAAAGTACTTAACAGTTTGAATATTCAAGTGATTAACTATCAGGGTTGAGAGGACCAGTTTTGTATTTTATTTGTTTGTAATAATTTACGTTTGTTTATTTCTTTCACTTATTGTTTTTTTTTTGTTACTCCTAGTTATTCCCACCTCGGTTGCTCAAGTGACTGCACTAACTAAACTTATAGAGAACAATAGAGCACTACTGGAAATAAGTTATATCATTCAGCATGGCGAGTCATGGCCTTAGCAGTTAAAGAGCATTGGATTCAAACTCTTGTTTCTGATCAGCAGAGTGTAGGTTCGAGTCCCACTCGAGACACTTTTGTCCTTAAGTAAGACACTCGACCATAATGCTTCGGGTTGTGTAATGCACCAAGTAAAATAAACCCATTGCACTTATTGAAAAGAGAAGGGGTTCGCCCCAGTGTTCTTGTTTTGATTGGCATTATACTGTGCCACAGCACCTTGTAAAACCATTATATGGTGCTATGCATGGTGCTATGTCAAAAGATTAGGTCTCATAATTCAAACTCAGTCCCACCCTTCCTTGCAAGATAATATTGTATGTTAAGGCGCCTTGGGCGTCACTAAGTGACGGATACGCACGCTATATAAGAAGCCACTATTATTATTAATAACATCATTCAGGAAACACTGTCAAACAGAAATCTGTTTAAACAATTATTTTCTTAAAGTTTTATTTTTGAGAATTCTAACTACATGTATTTCTTTTTTGATACAGTGTGTGAATGGGCGTGTTGCCTTACTTTGAAAATGAAATAAAAATTCCGTACATAAGTAAATACATAAGTAATTAATTGAATCTGCAAGCTTTTTGATGAAATCTACTTAATCAAGTTATTTGACATATGGAGCAAAGTGCCTTGTTTTAGATAACTCTTACGTTTGCCAGGGTATATGATTTGTATATGTATATATTTTATGACTTTAAAAGACTTCAAATAAAAAAAGGGCCAATGTATACAAAATAATTATTACTGCTTTCGGCGAATGTGGACATGCTCAACCAACCTTGCCAAGCTTCAAATAATTCCATAGGGTTGCTAAGGGTTTGTACTTATACAACTTATTTGAGTGTTGATTATGATGTTTTTAGGCATTCAGTTTTGAGGCTTATCATGTCTCCTTTTTTGTTTGTGTTAGTACCATGTGTGCATAGTACCATGTGTAAATATGAAACTTTAAACTACTTAAACTTCAATGTTTTACTTAAAAGCCAATTCATACTTTTAGTAATTTTCAAAGACCAGTTTTCTCACTTAATGCATGATTCCCAACGATTCATAATTTGTTGTATAACATTCGGGTTCAATTGGTCATCAAAGTTGACAGAAAATACTAAGAAGTACACCCTTTTGCATAATTATAATTGTGTGTTTTCAGATGCCCGAGAAAGGCTTCATGCCTAAAGCCTTTCTCAGGTTAAATTGTTGGGGTTAACCACTCTTTCTCTTAAACTACAGTACAATTGGGGTAATTTCTAACCATATTTAATAGTACCATCAGCAGCTCACCAGTGATCTTTACAAAGAAAGTTTTGGTAATTGATTTTTCTAGTAACAATCCCTTTGAACTACTTATTGTTTATTAGTACACGTGATGTGATTGTTATTATGGTTTAATACGATTATATCACTTTTAAATTATATTTTGGTGATTTTAATGTTTTATGAGTATTGTGTAATAATTTTTGTTATATATAGGACTTCGGTGACAGGTTTGAATTTATTATGCGACCAAAATTTAGTCTTTTATTTTTAAAAATTAATTTTGGAAAGGTATACAGCATTGGTCATTTTTGCTATACATTTTACACCTTTAACAAAATACATATTGAATGCAGTTTTGTATATTAATTTTGATCGGCTTTACATGTAGTCTTGATCAGGGACTGTGTTTTGTGTATTTAGTCTCCGATAGAGGGCGCTACATCGACAGTTTTAGAGGCTGGCTCGAGAGACTAAGCTAGTTAAATCCGGATCGAATTGTTTGTGTCGTACAGATATCTTTTCTCCAGTAAATCGTGTTGTGATATCGGCAACTGGCTATGTTCCTGAGCGTCGCCATTCAAGGCTACATAACTGTTTCATTGAAAACAAAATGGGAACAGGTGTTTATTGAGTCAAAGAGAGTCAATACACCGTCATCTGTCTAAGTACAAATCTTCTAATATCCCATCAAGTTAATTATTAACTATATACAAAGACAAACCTTTTTACATTTTTAAAAATAAATAAATGGATATTTTGTAATATAAAAAAACTATTTTAAGGTATCTTTGTAATAAAATATACGATTTTCATTTATTTAAGCTGAACTTGTTAATCATTGTTATCACACCAAACGGGTAATATGGGAAATAAAACTAATTGAAATGAATAGTTTTGCAGGTTCTCTTTTGACGTATTTGAGTCTGCATTAGGTTTAATTCTTCCTTGCAAACCGGAAACAATGAATTGGAAACTAAAGTGTGGCAGTGTCACAGCACCATCAGTGACAACAACAACAAACAACCGTAGACATGTTTCCAAGCAAACATCCTAAACGAATATGGGATCTTAAAAAGGCAGTGGACACTATTGGTAATTGTCAAAGACTAGCCTTCACAGTTGCTGTATCTCAACATATGCATAAAATAACAAACCTGTGAAAATTTGAGCTCAATCGGTCAAAGAACTTGCGAGATAATAATGAAAGAAAAAACACCCTTGTCACACGAAGTTGTGTTTGTTAGATGGTTGATTTCGAGACCTCAAGTTCTAAATCTGAGGTCTCGAAATCAAATTACTTCTTTCTAAAAAAAACTACGTTACTTCAGAGGGAGCTGTTTCTCACAATGTTTTATACCATTAACCTCTCCCCATTACTAGTTACCTAGAAAGGTTTTATGCTAATAATTATTTTGAGTAATTACCAATAGTGTCCACTGCCAAAAACCAGCGAAAACATTGAAAAGTTGGAGTTGGGTTATGATGAGTTGGATGTACATTTCAACCCATGTTTGGTAGAGTTTTATCTACTACTTGATCACCCGACTTTTAGTTTAGAGGGCACACTTTTAAAGTAAACCAACCACTTAGTTAAAAACATGTTTTGCCCACTTCATGAAATCAAACCAAAACTAGGCGACTTAGTTAACCAAATAACTGTAAATCGGTGAAATTTTAACCAATGTTTTAAGAGTGCACGCGTGATTTATAGCGCTAAGTTCAGAGAACTGTCGGACGGTCAGTACGAAGCGGTTCCGGAACAACACACTCTCTACATTTGCTATTTTTATCTTTCTGAGAATACCTTAATTAGCTGCAGCGCTAGAAATAAAACTATGTGGCTCTTTTGGTGGTTATTTATTTTCTGAACATTGTGTGGAAAGCTATGGTTTCATTTCGTCATGTTTAGCTGGAAACTAAAGTTAAGAAAAGGTTGTTTGTCACAACTCCCCGGAAAGCACGTGGGTAGTTTTAACTACGTCACATATTCTTGCAATCTCACTCAGGATGCAGAACAGTTACTCCCAAGCGAAGGTAAACATTTCCATCATCACTCTTAAAATTGCGGGGGAGGGGGGAGGGGGTGGGGACTACAGAAGCCTTAAGCAGCATTTGATTATTTAATAGTTTAAGGCATTTTGAGAATCATTCCATTTTGTCTTTATGTAAAAAGAAATAGTTTCTATATGCCCCCATATTTGAACCTCGTTACTGTAGTAACGCTTCACGGAGTGCGTACCTGTTCAAGGGAGAACTCTTCCTGCTGGCAAATTCGCTCCGGATGTTCGACGATATGTCAAAAACTTTCACCTTTTGAAGTTACGTTTTAATACGTAAGTTTTATTGTGTACATCTAGATGATTAAAACAACCGAACGGTTCCATAAACTTGTCTTTACAATTATTCAAAGCAATTATGCTGTCGAAACCTCACAAAATTACTTCCGTGTCCAGACATTTGGAATGTGAGGCGCAAAAACTAGTTCTTTCAAGTGCCAGAGACAATAATATACGACCTCTCTCCTCCCACTTCACTGATTCACTGATGAAACATGGATCTTGGGGTCGAAGGTCATGCTGAGCACATGTGCCCTTTGAGACCCTTTTACACTAGGGGAACAATGCAATACTTAACGGGGACTTCTGAAACAAAGAGTGTGTTATAGATACCTGGAACTATTTTGATAGCATTAGGAACAGGTGACAATTGAATTGTTTAAAGCGTTTTGAGGAACAAACTAAAAGTGAGTGGTTTAGTTTTGTACTCGAAATGTTGCTTTTAATGTTTTTAGTTGGTATTACATGGTTGGTAAGTGTAAACACCTGCTAATTTTTAGTCTGAAAGCTATCTGATTATTAAGTTCCAATTGTTTTTGTGTATTTTTCTCCCTTTTTTCAAACAAGTTTGCGATCGTTTTTAGTATTTATTGATTTTAATGTGAGTTGTCTTTTGTAAATTTGGCACCGGGCCACGATCTCATCTGTGACAAATAAAACAAATGAAATGAAATAAAATGAAAGTTGATACCAGGACACTTTTCTGTCTTTGACTAAATCTTTGAAAACAACAGAACTCGGTTGGGTACATTAGGGACATCGATGGTTAAGTTAACGCTGAAAATTTTGCGTATTTTCCAACTATTTTCTCCCGGCTCTCACACAACGGATAAACCCCAAACTTTGCACACAACAATAAATCAAAAACATCTCAAACAGTCCCAAAGCGACCTATTTGGATTAAGCACAAGTTTGTGAACATCTTTAAAACAAATTCCTGGGCTGGACTCATGCTCTCACACAGTACCCCCACCCAACTACACAACAGGGTCAATAAACCTAGCAACTGGGTCGCCTTCTGTTGCGTCAAATTGAAACATTGCCGAATATTGGACCCCTAGGTGCGCGGTGTCGGGCATGGATTGCGGTTTAAAGGGGAAGTCACATGACACAAAGTTAAATACGTCATCATGATTCTCCCGAAGCAGGGAGGAATCTACTAGTAATAATAATCAAATAAGCTAAAGATGAAGAGAGTATCTCGTCAAAATGGGTAAAATCACTGCTTAATTTGTGCATTTCTTACAAAATAATTAACATCTATTAAAATAATTAACACTAGTTATTAACATTTTAATAAACCTAGCTGACTATAAGTAAAGGCACACAACTTTATTCACTAAATGTACCTGGCTCGATTTTGTACAACTTCACATCTTTTACATTTCAAACAAATAAGTCAACCGGATAAGTTGATCATCCCAAAATGGGTGGGCGACAAGCTGCTTTAAAACTCAACCTCAGTCACGAACCACCCCTCATGATCTTGACTCTAAGGAACACCTACACTTGTCATTATTTACATCGGCACATACCTTGAAAGACCAGACACTCTAAGCGACAAGTCTTAAGTACCCTATTGGATTTACACGGAAGTGATCGACAAGTATAAACAAGTTGGTGGAGAACTATTTTCATTTCACAACAAGAGCACGGGTAAGCCTAGTTGTGCCGGCGATATCTTCCTGCCCCGAAGACAACTTCTAGAGGAAATAGTTGTAAAACTACGGAGTAATATATCTAATGACACTGAAACGCTATAACCGGTTCGGATACCAAACGCTTGTTTACATGTAGGTGCAACCAAAATGACAAGTCATGTAATACGGACATTGTTGACATAACATGCGACTTGGAAAACATTCTGACATTGAAACTTTACACTTTCAGAAGGAACTGGTGAAATCAAGTACGCTTTTCGGATACATGAATCGGTGGTATTTAATTATCAAAGAAGTCGGGTAACATGAAGTAGAGCTTCGAAGGCAGGAAAAGACTCTGGTTTCCGTGGAATCGCGTGCAGTGCAACTACGCTTTAGGAAGGCTGCGGTATTTTTGACTTCGGTACCTTCATTCAACATTTCATTGTTTCTTTAGCGTGGTCTGAAACTTTTCGCACAGAGGCTCTCTTTTTGCATTATGAAAGGTTTGTGCAAATAACAAATCTCGTTTTGAAATTTGTGTTTCCTTTAGAGTGTGGCCTGGAACTTCGCATGACGACAGGTTTATGCAAAACACAAAATCTCCTTATTTGAAATTGGTGGCGGAGGAAAACGTTGTATGGAACATTTATGCAATTTGTCTATATATCAACAAGCCAGCCAATATGATGCGATGCAGAGCCTTCAGTATCACCGTGTTTGTCACACTGTTTGGCAGTGTCTTCACGATGGACATGCCACCCCCACGGCTGGGCAATTGGAACCGTGCACCAGTCACACTCATCGACAACGGCTATACAGGTCTGGTTGTAGCCATTGCTGATAGCGTGCCTGAAGATCCTAAACTCATTGACGACATTAAGGTAAGTCTTTCAGTTGGTTACACCCCCCCCCCCCCCCCCCACCACCACCACTCATGGCCCTTTCACACTACTCTACTCCCGGGGTTGTCCCCGGGAATAACGGCCGGACTTTTCACACTTGTTTAGACATTTATTCCAATATTGGCAACAACCAACACAAATGTATCAAATGTAATTTAAAGCATTACATCACAGATTACAACAACAGTTGATCGCTTTACCTCCAGTCTGCCCTCAGTGTCTGCTCCGGCAAATTGGCATTATCGGTGATATGCGGTATATAATAACTGTCTATTATTAGTAGTATCTATTAGTCATCACAGCATTAAACAACTTAATTGCAACTATGATACGTCAATAGAGGTTCAATTTAATCATGTGAAATTGGGACAAATACTATTTTTTTATCGTAAAAGTTGAGTGTGTCAGGGTAAAGCTGTCAGTTTTGTCTGTGGTTTAAGTTCATACAAATATAGGCTAGCAATTTGGCTTGGTTTTGAATTACAACCTTCCAGACACCTGTCCTTCGCGCTGGAGCGGTATCGAAAACCCAAAGTGGATTTTGCCTCAAGTTTCACCCCCTCTAGGTTCTGCCTTGGATTCACTTTAATCTGGACTTCATTCGCTCTGGGTGGCATATTAAAGGCACTGGACACTATTGATAATTACTCAAAATAAATGTAAGCGTGAAACTTATTGGGTAACGAGCAGTGGGGAGCTATTATAACACAAGTGAGAATTGACTCCCTCTGACGTAGTAACGTTGTTTTGAGAAAGAGGTAATTTATCATTAAAACAATAAAATACTTCAGTTGATGTGGTATTTTATTATGCATCTTAAACGCACAAAATAATGCAATTAGTGCGTTTTTCGGTCAATATTCTCTTACAAGTTCGATGCCCAAAATGAGCCAAAATCTTCACAGATTTGTTATTTGATGCATATGTTGGGCTAGACCAAGTGAGAATACTGGTGTGTGACAAATACAAAAGATGTCCAGTAGTCTCACTTGGTGTATCCCAACAACAAATCTGTGCACATTTTGACCCAATTCATCGTCGCAGTTGCAAGAAGATAATGGGGGGAAAATACACCACAAGTTTGCGTGCTTTCAGATGCATAATAAAAGGCTCCAGCTGATGAAGTATTTTTTGTTTGTTGAGTGAGAAATAACTTTGTTTTCTTCTGAAAAACTACCTTACTTCAGAGGGAGCCGTTTCTCACAAAGTTGTTTACTAGGCCTACCAGTTGCTCGGCAGGCAGATTTTATACTTACAAATGTTTTGAGACGTAAGTAATAGTTTCCAGTGTCTTTAAACAAGTCCTATAGTTTGATTCCTTTGATCTGATTTCTTTGCGGAAGGAGTTGGGTAAATGTTAGATGAGGAGCAACAGTCACAACAATTGCTTGAAAATTAAGTGTCACGCGAGGGCGCACCACGAGAAAAGAGCACACGGTCAACGTACGTAAATTTTTGAAGGAGCAGTAAAACTATTTCTCTTGGCATGCCTTTGGGACACGAGCAAGGATGCCTTACAAAGTTGATGAAAAGCTAGGGTAAGGATCATTCGTATAAATCTCACTGTTTTCCACAAAAACTATCTTACAATCACCAGAATGAGCGCTGACGTTTTAACGGCCTACAGAAAAATGGCAGTCTTGAATTTGGTCGAGATCGCAGGTGCCTCACCAGGAAAACGTCTGGTGCTTTTGTGAACTTTGGTTCTAAGCAAGTGTGCTTTGCAAGTAAATATAAAGGGCACCAGAGACATCTATTTCTTCCACTTCTTTTTGATGTGTTTGCCTTTTTGTAAGAAGGACCCCACCGGAAATAAGCGTAAAATATTTGCTTGTTTGAGTTAGTATCCTTGGATAATTTTGTGCAGTATTTTTCTCTTGTGTTCTATTTTGGTTTATCTTTTTTAATTGTCTCATCTCCCGTTGTTTTGTGTGTTTTCTCGACATGTTTTTAATCCGGGTGATAAATTAATTCAATCAATCAATCAATCAATCATCTATGTCAGTCAGTTTTGTAACTTGTTTATACTTTATAGAAAAGTACTCTATGCTAAGCGAATGAAACTGGGCCCGCATTGAACACAGATGTAAGAAACTGTTTACTTTCTTTCCTTCACTATTTTAGCAAATCTCAGTGGATTCGGAAGGCCTACAGTAATCAACACTGGACTTCCGCAATTTCAGAGAAATTTAAACACGACGTTGAGACTAAAGTCACGACCAATCCGATTGCTCATCACGAATCCATAATGTCTCAAACATTGGTTAAGTAGAGCTCCACGGATTAACAGTGGTGAAAAACAATTTTGTTCCTTTCAAAAATTATTACCAGCTTGAACAATTTGATTCCCATCCCATTTCTATCAGCACGTACAGGGGTCTACTCGTATCTTGACGTGTGCTGTTGATCCGGGTTTAATGCCCATATTGTGTCACTCCACACACCTCGGTGAAGGTCAAAGGTCATCCAATCAAGGCGATACAACTGATAAGTTTCAATGTTTAAAGTTGTACTATGATTTTTTTTCTCCAACCGTCCGGGATCATACCAACATGAAACGTCAGAAAACACTTTCAGACGAAACAACTTTGTTTCAATCAGTTTAATACAAGAATTGTACAAAATGTTGCCGAAAATCTCCAACTCAAAGACTTGGAACTAACAATCAGCGGTAAAGCAGTCTGTTTGTTTGTTTGTTTGTTTGTTTGTTTGTTTGTTTGTTTGTTTGTTTGTTTGTTTGTTTGTTTGTTTGTTTGTTTGTTTGTTTGTCTCTGGACGACAGACACACGAAAGTGTATGCCCAATGGGTTCTATACTGCGAAATATCATTTACAAAACATTCCAAATTTAAAGCATTGTACACTTTCGGTAAACAGTATTGTCCAAGGCCCACACTATAAAATAACAACCCTGTGGAAATTTAGGCTCAATCGGTCATCGGAGTCGGGAGCAAATAACGGAAAAACCCACCCTTGTTTCCGCACGTTTCGCCGTGTCATGACACGTGTTTAAAATAAATCCGTAATTCTCGATATCGAGAATTGATATTGTTTTAATGTTTTCTCACAAAGTAAAGCATTTCATGGAATAATATTTCAAGAGAAGTCTTTCACCATTACCTTCTGTAAACACTGTAAGTTATTTGTAAATCTGTGAACTTTTAATTTTGTTCTGTTCCGAAAGTGTCCAAAGGCTTTAAACTGGAAAGATTCGGTATACAGTATTATGAATGAGTTAAATGTAACTGTTACATATCTCATTGCCAAACCAGCAACAACAACAAAAGAGGGGGGGGGGGGTATTTTTCCAGAGTGCAATGACCTACGGGAGTCCTACATTCCTTGATATCCTAGAATGGACCATTCCATCTAGAGCAAGTCAGGATGTGGGTTTACATCCTACTAAGGTCTAAGAACGCGTAACATTGACCAAGACACATTATTGACTCATCACACAGAATGGTAACTTCATGGAAAATGGACCCGTCGATATGAATGAACCGTTCCTGATTTCGGCAGAGGCCGAGGGAGGGTAGGCAACCTTCTCAAAACGTTCTCTCTCAGAATTACACACCGCCCTAAAATCACAAAGAATTCCTGATATTTCAAGCACAAAATAAATACACATGGGGTACACAACATGCCCCGTAGTGAGCACCAAATTGAGTGCGTTGTCCTTAGATGATACGTATCTTAATTGATTTCAGAAAAACAATACCAGCTTTGACAAACATTTATAAGTTAAATTTACACCGACTCATCACGCCAACCAAAAACATCAAGTTCATTACTGAGTGTTACGAAGAGCTAACATTCTCAAGGCAATGTTGCTAAATTGTCAATACAGCTCGCTATCTTTAAAGCAACAAGACGCCATAGTGTGACGGCAAAACTGTGATAAATATTTACGCTATCAAGGGTATATGTTGAATAGAATGAATCATTATTCACCCTGTCATGACATATGTAACGGCCATCAGGACCAAACACAGTGTCTGAAACTCAACATTCCCTTGCATGGGGTAAGAAACATTGATGATAATGGGCAACAACAATTGTAGAATTACGTTCAGGTCAGAAGTCACGTGGTCTAGTTTTATTATAACGGGCCAATCACAATGCAGTTAAAGGCACGCCCTTTGATGTATATCCCAACATGTGCTTTAAAACAAAAATCTATGAGCATTTTGGGTTCGATTAATATTGGTGGTCGAAGTTGCAAGAGAATAATGGAAAAAAACACTGAACAGACTAGATTGATTTCAATAAGTGTGTTTTGAGAGCGGTTTTAAATGAGTCCAATGTAGGGTAGACACGGATGTGAACGGGGAGATTGTTCCAACGAGTGTGAGTGGCGATTGAGAAGGAGCGGTTTCTAATATAGCGAGTGCAGCTCTCACTGAAATTAGACCAACATGACTATAGTATTCTGGTGAACGGACTCGCCGTATACCCCAATCACAGCATATTTTAATTACATTGTAGAGTTGACAACTTAATGGTTCAGTTCAGTGCAACTAATTCAATTTTAATCATCGACATCAATTTCCTGAAAATGCTGAGAGGCTCTTCATTGTGCACTTTCTATGTGAGACTTTGCTGAAGTTCTCCAACTTACAAAGTCTAGAGAAAATACCTATATAAAACCTTCAATTATTAATTCAATATTGGCGGACTTTTAAAAGGGCAAGTTTTGTATCTAATCCTGGTATAGATTGACAGGAATTACATGGAACTTGTCTTCGTAGACCTTCATGGCTAATTCATTTTGTACACAAGACAAGAGTTTGAAATTGGTTAAATTTTGTGTAAAGTGAAGTCGAGGTCGATTTTCTAATCACTTTAGATAGGTTACCATGCCAATCGACAAACTATATATAAGTTTCCCTTTATAACTGTTTTACTGTATGCTATATTGGAAAATCAGGAATATTATTGAATTCACTTGATATCTTCACAAGACCCCAATCAAATTCCCCTACCCAGCCCATCTAATCACAGTCCGAAAGCTTGGACGCTCACAAGAAACGGACAAATTTGCAAATTCAATATAGAGGGAAGTCTCTACAGCTGGAAGAGTAAATTGGACGCTCCGAAAGGTCCTTCAACAAATTATCTGTAACTCTGCATGACTGACGGCTTCCACAAAGCACTGATGGGCGAACGGAGAATTAAAGTGTCACACAATTAGGTTTTACCAATCTTGCTGATTTCATTGCAGCACCTTGAATTGTTTGTTTTGCTGTTCTCAAAGTAAGCGGACACAACCGAGGCGTGTGTTTCCATCTGGAAATTTCTCACAAATTTCGTCCAACTTTAAGGTCGCAGAGTTTAGGTTGGCTCATAAATTGAGTAGGTTTGAGCTTCTGACTGTTTGAAACTAATCTCGGTTTCTTACATGGAGTTTCCACTGGCACTTACACGGTATATTTTTTTCCTGTCGTGTTCCTGGACACGCACATAGCAATAATTAATACACATGCTCTCATTACACATCACGGGGCCAGTTTTATAATAGTATAATAAGAAGTAGACCACTCAAGTCATGCTCAAGGCGCAAATATCTAGAAAATGAAAAGGTGGGGTTTTAGAGCCTCTTTGAACTCATGAATAGATAACACGTTACGGACATAAAGAGGCAGATTACTCCAAAGTAGCGGTTCAGCATGAGAAAAAGCACTGTCGCCACAATTGTTGTAGGCTTGAGGAGCAACCAGTATTACGAAGAAGTGGATGATCTAAGGCATCTTAAAGGATTAATTGACAATTATAGCATTGAGGTAGGAAGATTATACGCAGGAGCGGAACATTGTATCTCTTCACAACTTGGGATTGGCTAATATTGTTAAAACGAAGAAGGTGAATGGTTTGAAAGATAAACCACCCTATACAGAGCAGTCACTCAATGTTCTCATTGTATACAAACTACAGTCCAATTGTACTCTCTGAATCCAAAAGAGTGCGAAACAAAACCACTCGTTTTGTCCGCCATACCACTCTTTCAAAGAGCCATTTGGCAGACAACTCCTTTTAGGGTGAAAGGTGGGTATTTTCAACTCGATTAAGTGTAAAGTTCGTTCCAATTTCACCCAGAAAAAGAGTGACACATTATTGTCTTTCACTCCCAAAAGATGGAAACTGACACCACTCGGAAAAGAGAGTGAAATGTTCACTCTCTTGTCCTCCTAATTCCTGAGATCACAATGAAGACTCAAAGGGAACACACCACACCCCCATCTCCAGCACCAAAATATATCAAGCTAAACCCCACGAAAGACTGTGTCCGTTAAAACACCCATGCACGGTATAAACGCAGACTTCCAAACGTAAATTGACCCAAGGCAATTTGCGCGTTGTGGAACGTGACTACATCAAGCGAATTAAAAATCACTCTCTTTCGAATTGAGAGGCACATTTCAATTGTACATGACAAATTGAGACGTTATTAGGTTTCGTTGCTTAAGGGGCTAACCAGAACTACAGAAATAGCTCACTTGTATAATAAAGGATGTTTGTATGAGAGGCAATTCCTGGTTTGTTATAGTAATAATAAGTATGTGGCTCACAACAAACAAACAAACAAACAAACAAACAAAACAAACAAACAAACAAACAAACAAACAAACAAACAAACAAACAAACAAACAAACAAACAAACAAACAAACAAACAAACAAACAAACAAACAAACAAACAAACAAACAAACAAACAAACAAACAAACAAACAAACAAACAAACAAACAAACAAACAAACAAACAAACAAACCAACCAACCAACCAACCAACCAACCAACAAACAAACAAACAAACAAACAAACAAACAAACAAACAAACAAACAAACAAATAAATAAACAAACAAGACATAACGGATCACTGACAGCAAATGATTCGTTATAAGAAACTCGAGCAATGCCGATATAAAATATGAAAAAAATATGACCTCTTTGTTAAATAATAATTGTGACCAATTCCGGTTTGTATTTAAGTGTTGTTCTAAAAAATCCATTCTTCTTTTGTAGTGAATTACCGGGGAAATATATCTTTGTTTGTGGGAATTGATCGCTTGTGAGGGGAAGCAACATCAATCTATGCTTGCAGTGCCCTACATATTATGATTGATTTAATCCAATTAAACAAACACAATACAATTTGGGAAGTCTTGGCGACAGTTGAGGCACGCGAGCCATTTTGTTCACATCAAATAGTTGGAACCGAAGTTTGAATTGTGTGAATGTCGGTTCCCTTTTAATTTCGTGTGTTTGTTTGTTGTTTTTTTCCCTGTTATTTGTTTCTTGTTTATTTCTGTAAACGCCCCTTCAATGGTTTGCTCCTTCATTATATTATTCATTTTCATAAACCTTTTTCTTGACCTGTTCTTGACTGTCTTTGACTTAAATAATTGTATACCTTTTCGACATTGAAACACTCTTTTTATTTCTACTGATGGTTTTCCTAGGTTGAAACTTAGAACGGTCACCAAAAAACTTATTTCCTATCATGATCTTTTCTGTTTGATGTACATTGCGGGCTCCACCATGTCTGTAAATATGATTTATAACTGGTTTATCTACAACCACTTTGATGACAGATCTATAGCTTGAGAAGAATTACAGAATCCATTTTGGAAATTACTCTGGCGGAACTAGAGCTTCATCAAAACAAGTCCAACAAAACAAATCGATTTACGGGGAAAATTTTACCAAAAGGAAAGTTTCTATGATTGAGGTGTCCATTAATGAAATCAAATGTGTAGGCTGAGAGAGATAGAAGTTTGACATAGATTTGACTCCTGTATTAGAAAATTGAATATACAAATAATTTGAAGAGGATATAAAAAGCAACTCTTGAGTGTTTAAAAGGCACATGGACACCTTAGGTAAAAACTACGTCACTTCAGAGGGAGCCGTTCCTCACAATGTTTCAACGGCTCCCCATTGCTCATTACCAAGTAAGTTTTTAAGCAACGCTCCACGAAAAGCATGTCTTTAGGGCAATATCAAGCACCAGAGTGTGGCGCCACAGTGACGCCCCAAGTTACCTTGCTAACCTGGAGTGGCAGTCAGGGGACCCACTCAAGGATCACTTGTAGTTAAAAGTGCGCGTAGCTGCTGGTGATACTATAGGATATTGTTGTTGTTCTTAATGGTATATATTTCTGTGACGTCTCTCATAAGAGTAAACACTGTGGTTTGTAAGTATATGATGAGAAAACACGTGTCAACGAGGGTGCCTGTTATATGAACCAAACTATCCCCTTCAACGATAAGTGTTATTGTAAATTCACTACCAATTTTAGTACACGGGGCATACTGAAAGTCAAATCTGAAGGACAGGGCAATATTGTAATGCTCAAGGATACGAATGCCACCATCGAGGCTGAAAACCACACGCACCAGCTGATCACAAACACCGGTGCCAATTTCCATAGAGCTGCTTCCGTACAGAGAGAATAGCTAAGAACAACCAAATTGTGCTTACCAGAATAAAGTAACCAGCCAAAATACCATGTCACAATAAATTGTTTTACTGATATCCTGCTCATAATTTTCTGCCAATCACATCTGACGTCACACTTCGAGGCGGCGTGGATAACGCCAGATACCAGCCTGACCGAATACGATTGGATCCGTACAAATGAATCTTTGACCTTGCAATCATTTCACATGGAGATTCGCAGTCAATTAACAGTACGAAGTACACAATATTATGCACACGTAGGGTATCGTTGCTTGCAGACGGTCGAAAGTGCAAGCTGACACTACATCACATCGGACCAATTTATAACACAGCTGATGGGTATACGGAAAGTATATCGATTTGCTACAGGCAATCGGTCAAAGGAAAACAGTTGCCCTCAAGCTTGAAAGTAATATGTAATTCAATTCAAGTATGAAAATTACTTGTCATTGACCTACTCATCTTTCCAAGCCAACACAGAGCGACTTCAGAGTGCGTGTCCAAATTGATGGTTATACGGCTGTTAATAAGAGTATCGCTATGTGCATCCTATGCTTCGACACTTGTGCACATTATCACGGAGCCACACCCTCTAAAAAGTGATCCAGCGTCTGAATTTACCCGGTATCTGGGTCAAAGGGCCTGACCACTTCCGGGTCCCGGCACCGGAAAGCAGTAACGTATGAAACTTAAACCTGGATTCTGTGTCATTTCGACCCATTTCTTAGTCATCTTGACAAAGATTCCGAGTCCTTTTGACACCAGAAATGGGTCAGACCCCACGGGACCTTGACCCGGATAAATTTTGATCCGGAAGTTTTTTTAGAGTGAAGCCTCTCATTTAACACGGCCTTGATAAACCTTTACAGTTTCACACAATGGTGGCGGTTCTTATATTATAACAATGTTCTTTTGACTTGGGAAAGAAAACATAGAAGAAGTAGGCTAACACGTATCTAGAGCGAGCCCCAACGCACAATGCGTTATCGTAGGGTTGTTTTACTAGTCGATATCAAACATTTCACCTCATATACTTTGCACTCGAAAACCCTTTCTTTCTAATCCCGTTGAATGCCCTGACATTTACTGGCAGGTACATAGAGCGGAAGTGTTACTGTTTACTCTTCTCTGTGGGTTTTCACTCTTGAGTACAAGTAAAAACATGTACATTATTGCGTGTTGTTAAAGGCACACTGAGTTTGTGTTTTTATAAGCCATTACAACTCCCACCCTTTAAATGATAGCGATGCGTAATGCTTGACCTTAAAATATTGACTTAAAATTCCCTCTTGTGTAATATGGAATTAAGTTAATAGAACGTACACTTGTCGTGTGTCCTTCGCTCACAGATCACCTGCTGCCAGGTGTGGCTTCAGTAATGTGTGAGTGTGACTGATGTGAACAAACACATTAAAGGCACTGGGCACTTGGTAATTACTCAAAATAATTATTGGCATACAAACTTACTTGTTAACAAAAAATGGAGAGATGTCAGTTGTACTATATATTATGAGAACAAGATCCCTCTGAAAAGGGTAATTTTCCACGAATTTGATTTCGAGACGTCAGAATTAGATTTTGAGGTCTCGAAATCAAGCATCTGAAAGCACACAGCTTCGTGCGACAAGGGTGTTTTTTCTTTCATTATTATCTCACAACTTCGGCGACCAGTTTAGTTCAAATTTCACAGGTTATTAATTTATGCATATGTTGAGTATACACCAAGTGAGAAGACTGTTCTTTGACAATTACTGTATAGTGTCCAGTGTCTTTGTATGATCATTTTGAGATCAGAAGGGCATGGAATAGCGAAGAAAGGGTTATTTAAAAAAAAAAAAAGGGTTAATGTTTAGACCGATCGATACCGATCTACACAGGCTGTCAGCAACCAAACGGCTGACATTTAAAAGTATGTTCCTTTTGCAATCGGTTCAACAATTCGGGCTTCCTAAAAGAAGGATGGGTTTTAAAGGTTACATGATTGGTAGAGCTGACAAAATATTCGTAGACAGTGCTCATGTTTTGTTTGAACATCAATATAGGCCTACATGAAATAACAAACTTGTGCAAATTTGAGAGCAGCAATTTTTTTTATTTTTGGATATTGGTTCTCTCGAGTATTACTTCCTTTCAGAGAGAAATATTTAGCATAAAATTTTTTCTGTAGTATGAACTTTTTAATCAATAAGCTTTCAGGTTAACTTAAGCAATGGTGTTGTTTTTAAAGGCATAACCATTCCTGTATAATAAATTTTAGGGAAACAAAATTGTATAATTTTTATAAAAGTTTGATCAGTGTTCTGATATTTAAAAACAGATTTAATAATATGCAAATTGAGATAATTGGTTCAACACCCTTATTACACTTTGGTTGACACAAACTACGGGACCCACCTCGAAAGATCAAATTAAATTAGTAACAGCTAGCAAAAGATGAAACTAAAACAAATAGTTGTAGAAATAAATCAATATCTCGGAGGATGGTTTTCAGTAGTTAAAACAACGATGATAAAAAACAAGTTCAGATAATGTATCAAGGCGTATTAGTGCTATGGTCACATCACTGGGCAAATTTAACTTAATATCTTTCACAGCTCCATATGGAGTGTGCTGCCGTGGTGCTCATTTCACTATCAATATTAACAACAACAAAATACCCTGAGTAGGCTTGTGCGCATATAATACCCACGGGTGAAGAGAAACAATTATGTAAAGAATCTTGCACAAGAACGGGATCTAACACAAGAACGGGATTTAAGCAAAATGACTTGGGTCTATATGTTAAATTTGCATCTGGGACAAAGAGTATTCATTTTTGGTTACTCATATACACCGACGTGTAATAGCACTGTATACTCAGTACTTTCTCAAGTTCTGTTTAAAAACAAATCACATGATATACTCGGGTGGGATGCGAACCCACGACCTTTGCAAGTCTAGAGCAGTGTCAAATAACTTATAGTTATCTTGAAATTTCTGCTTATATGTCATCGGTTATGTAAAGATGTACATGTCATTTTAAATTGCTATCTGGCAATTCTTTGTAAAAAAATATTTCACTCAAGTTTGATAATACTCCTACTGTGTTTACCAATGCTGTTTCAATCATTTGTCACCTTTATGATAAACCATGTAAAGCATCTTGCACAAGACCACAAGCGTCATGACCGGAAATAAAACAACATGACTAACATACAGCACCGTTTGACTGCCATGATTGGCTTGTATTTGGTGAGTGTAAGTCACGCCTGACCAATCACAATGAAGATGCACCTGACGTCAGGCTTTACTCTACGGAGTGTTGGTTTGGTTACGCCGTTATAACGCGGTGTTCTTTGGGAAAAGCTGTCTTATCTTATTTACCAACGAGTCATGATCAAAGCCGTGTTGTCTTTGGCAGGTCGGCTCAAAACTGGAGTAGACTTCCCTTAGTCGACCACCAAGATGCTGTTTTTCCTGCTAAGCACGTACTTAACGTTGACAGATGTTTTGATGGTACACTAAAGAGCAATGCAAATACGATTTCAGATGAGACCGAACTCTTCCAGTCTTCTAACGGCGGTCTGACTCTTTATCAATCAGAGATAAAAGCCTGCTCGGAGGAGGCAACTTTAAAGCCGTTTTTCTTATCGTAGGAAAACATGAACAAATGCAGAAAGAAAACAGCACGACGTTTCTGGAGAACTTGAAAAAATAACCCGCACAATAAGTCATAACACAACACGAGATACCATGTGAAGGAGATATCAACTGTTCCAGTTACTCGCTATATTATTGGCTCTTGCGGTGTCAAAGCATCGAATTATGACGTGAGTTCAAAGTGGTTGGCTATAACGTGTACAGGGTACTGTATACATCCCCTCATCGTATGTCCTGTATGAATAGGGTTCTGGATGTTGAGTAAATCGTGATGTGTACAGTTTAGCTTGCATCGGGTAAAACCCTGTGAACAACAGCTATACGGAATTCATTTCCGAACATATCTTCAGATGTAATTATCCGCTCGCTTCATTGAGTTCTGCTGGAGTGTCTCGATTCGGAACGTGGATGAAAAAATGTCCATTTAATTTACCCATCTCGGTGTCTTTCTGGCGCCCTTCAAGAGTTGGTTTGAAAAGCCAATACTTGTATATGCGTGAGTAAACAATTTCATTAGAAACGACTTGTTGGTGAAGTGTTTTCTGCATTAGGGACTATTTCTTCGGATGGATTCCATCACTGTGCAGACACCTGTGAACATCATGGCCGAAACGAACGCCAGCAGCGGGGTCGGGTTCGCCTTGCCGCCGGGCGCACCCTTGGAGGCAACCCTCCTGTCCTTGGCGACAATCATGACCGTCTTCGGCAACTTCGGGACCCTCGCTGCCTTCGTGTCCGACCCGAGTCTCCACCAGAAGCCGAGTAACTTACTCCTGGTCAGTTTGTCCGTAGCTGACCTCCTGATGGGTCTCATCGTGCTGCCCCTACGGGTAGTGGAGACTGCCTTGGGGTACTGGCCCCTGAAGGAAGAGCTGTGTATGGTGGAGGTTTTCTTCGCTGATATCGCCCTGACTGTGGCGATCTTCACGGTGACGGCAATCAGTGTTGATCGATACCTCCTCGTAGCTAAAGACTACTCCAGATACGTCGCCCTCCAGTCCCTCACCACGGTCCGTATTACCATTTGTTCCATCTGGGTTCTGGTTTTACTAAGTGCGTTGTTAGAGATGATCTTGTGGTGGACCGACGCGCTACAGAATCGAGCCATAGTCAACTTCGACTTTATCTGCTTACCGCCGGTGAAGCTTGATGAAAGGTTCCTGTACTGCATTTTCATCTTCGGATTCTTCATCCCTCTTCTTATCATACTGTTCTGCAGCATCGGGTTCATGCACCATCTACGTAAGAGACTGAAGGGAAAGATTCATGCAAACGGAGACTTCGGCAACACCGAGATGTCTGCATCAGCGGCGTCTACGGCTGGCAGACCCCGCAAAACGGCTTGGACAACGGTCACTGCATCGCCTCCACGAGGGTCAGTTGTTAACAATGCCCTGGCAGCCCCTCCACCGGTGAATGACGGAGCGAGTACCACCTCTGCAGCCAACGGGCAGGAGACGCGTGAGACACGGCGTAAATTGACCGTCAAGAATCGCTACCTTAAGCCAGCAATCACGATGGCAGCACTGCTGGCAGTATTTACTGCGTGTACGTTACCGTATCTAGTCATAGCTGCTATCATCACGCCCATCTGCACATATTGTATCCCGTACGCCACTCGCGTCCATGTTGCTAATTTGATGTTTGCCAATTCATGCATTAATCCTATTCTATACGCGGTTACTCAGAATAAGATTCGACAGTTTTATCGCACCCACGTGTTTTCCTTCTGCCTTAAGAGACGAAGATAAACCAACAACTATACGACGCTAGGTGGCAGCACACTTGACATTTTTCGTCATTCTGAGCACGCGCAAACTTCTAAGAACAAAGAGTTCACCAGGGGCCTTTTCAAAAGTTCGGCTTGGGCGCCGGCTCTGGGCTCTAATCGATGTTGGATACACCTGCAAAATGTACAGTGTTTCCACGAGTGATGACATAGTCCAAGCCCGAAGCCTGAACCCACAAGCCAAGTTTCGGTAAAGGCCCTTGGTAGACCGTATCTGAATTTGGATGCTGCGGCTAGGGCTAGGGCTACGGCTAGGACACCGCGTCACCATACGTCAAGTGTATAGAACCTCCTTAAAAACACCCGAAGCAACAGTCGTAGCCGTAGTTGTAGTCGCCAATTCGGAAGACTCCTGCTAACTATACCCAAATATGATGGAACTTCTACAGGTAAATTATACTACCATTCACAGTGAGTGGCCCAAAACAAAAAAGGTGTCAAACCATTAAACCACCACTACTCCTCACACACAATAATAAGTCCACATCCCCAATCATCTACAATTAATATTATTGTCTATATAAGCGATTAGTATAGAGCCTAATGATATCATAAAATAATTATCTTCACCTGAGTTTAACAAACCATTAGATTACAAATGCAAATAAGTTATTTAAATGCCCGAAGCGAAAACTAAAAACCAACAACTCAATACATTGGCTTTTTAACTCTTAAAGGCAGTGGACACTATTGGTAATTACTCAAAATAATTATTATCATAAAACCTTTCTTGATTACGATTAATTACTAACGGGGAGAGGTTGATAGTATAAAACATTGTGAGAAACGGCTTCCTCTGAAGTGACGTAGTTTTGGAGAAAGAAGTAATTTTCCACCAATTTGATTTCGAGACCTCAGATTTTGAACTTGAAGTCTCGAAATCAAGCATCTAAACGCACACAACTTTGTGTGACAAGGGTGTTTTTTCTTCTTTCATTGTTATCTCGCAAGTTCGATGACCGATTGAGCTCAAATTTTCACAGGGTTGTTATTTTATGCATATGTTGAGATACACCAACTGTGAAGGCTAGTCTTTGACAATTACCAATAGTGTCCACTGCCTTTAAAGGTATGTTTACCACCCACGGTATTATGTTGTCACATTGGGAAGTATCCAGTCAAAGGTCAATTAATTCGTGACATACCATCATTTTGGTAACCGTCGAAAAAAACATCGATGCCGGGTCTTCGATCTTATCAAATAATGTGTTTGAAAATTGTCTTGTTGTATTATACTAAAATACTTGGCTTTAAACCAGCAACAATAATCCCAATGGAGGGGGGGGGATGATTAAAAATTTGACGTACAAAAATAATATAATAACATAAGAAGGGGCAATACAGAACTAATGAAAATGCCGAAAGCCATGCTTTCATGTTTATTTATTATTTAGATTTCGCAATGGCTTTAGGCAATGATGGAAAAAACATTGAAGAATTTTTCAAGGAGGTGTGAATTGTTGGTTTAAAGCTGTGATGGGCTTGAATTTCAACTTTTATGTTGAAATAGTTGGGATTCTACCGGATATTTGGTACTTAGTAGCAAGAAGGTCAGAAGCGTGGCGTCTAACAAACACCCACCCCCCCCCCCCCCCCCCACAAAAAGTGGATATACTGAACAAGTCATCAGCGTATTCTATACTATTTGAACATTCGGGATCAGGTTGATGGCAACCATATTGAGTTTTACGTGTGCCCATTTTTGTTTCTTCAAATACTTTACCTTTAGGCATTGCATACATTTGGTTGTTTAACCGTTGGAGTGTTTTAATCATATACATAAATGTAGTTGTCATACAATAAAACCAACCTAAGAAAATTTTCATTTCAAAAGGTGATTGTGTTAGTGATAGTTGTATTGTGAACATCTTTACATTTATATAGGTTTAAAACAATCGAACGGTAAAAAAACCCCAAGTGTAAAACACTACCTTGCCTTTAAGATTCACTATTAGGTAAAGAAACTACATATGTACAGATCGAGAATTGCTCGTGCATATATTGCAACATGTAAGAGAATATATTGCCTGTAATTATTGCATATACAGAATATTATTGTTGCCACTCTTTGGGCACGTACGGAGATACAAGCAGGGCATATCACACATCAGTGTAAAGGATAACATTGAAATATAATTGCAGCAACTGTTGAACACCTGCACCAAAGCGTTAAACTATCACCCGGGCTAACTATAAAACCCACAACATCAGAGATAACTAAGCGCTATCAATCAAATGAACCAATCCTATCGTTTTGTTTAACCTCATGGGTATAGAAGATGTTGAATATTGTTATATTATTGCTTTTCTATTTGGAATCCCTGCGCTATGACACCTGTAGGTGACAGCACCAAATCAAAATTTTAGTTAATTATTTATTTTTGCTAATACATTTCTGTATAGTCTAGCCGCACATCAATGCAAACTCTCAGGGGGGAAAACTTGTCTGGGGGGGGGGGTATTTATCGATATCCGCAGACCCTCAGACGAGAACGCTGAGGAAGATGTGAAAGTTTTGAACAACGCTTTGTCATTGCTGCTATCAGATACAGTCACCGTAGATGTTTAGTGACATTTTATCATTATACTTGCAGGGTTTTATATCTCGGGTTAGATTTGCAATTTGCTATTAACCTATGGGCGTACTCAATTCAGTTCAGTATAATTTATTTGTCAATTAAAAAGATAAAAACGGAGAAATAAAAAATGGTAAATTCATAGCCTGTGCTGAACAGTGCGTACATTATGCTGAAGGCCTGCCTTTGATAGCAAACTAATTTACCCACCACCCCCCTCCATCAACTTGTAAGACCTCGTAGTATACACTCCACTTGTTTACCAAGAAACTTGCTACAGACATTCGAGGAGAGAGTGCAATTTATAAATTTACAATTTACAAATCTCGCGAGAGCTCAGGGGATTGTCTCGATATCTGGTGAACTAAAACCTCACTGGATTACTTGGGTACAAAAACAAAAGAATTTCATAAAGTGTTGATGAACTTTGGCTACAAATTCTTGGAATTTCAGCAAACAGAATTGAAACGAGAGAACTTGAGCTGCCGTGGCATTAGACTTGATTCAAGTCCCGTGTTCATGCGAGAGGTCCCTAAGCATATCCGACGTCAAAATGTAGCTATTGCGCGGCCGCGCGGCACGGCACAGGTTGGGGGAGTTTGTTGACGTTAAAAGGACTCTCACGGGATTGTGACTTGAGTAAAAAAAAAACCTATAAACTCCCACTATGTTTTGTAATTTAATGATGTAATAAGCTTTAACGAATACAAGTTTTATTAACACCAATTACATATTAAAGACAATCTGATAAATTTCACTTGCACTTAATAAAAAAAGAGAACACTATAAAAAGAAAAGCCTGTTGATTTATTAGTGGGTAATGACGTACGCTTTCGCTATCATACGGTTAATTTCTTGCGATCTTTGGTGTTCTTGTCACCATGGTAGCATAGGGGTGTACATGTATACAGTTCAGAGATAGCTAGGGTGTGAAAATGGAGGTGGGGCGATTGGAGTGAAGGGGGGGGGGTTAAACTGAATGAATGTTATTTAAATTTATTTTGTTGAATATTATATATACAAAATCACAAAACTGCCATCATCAAAATCGACTAGCAGCCACTGGGTCCGGGGGGGGGGGGGGGCTGACCAATTTCGGGGTCATTTAGACCAATTTTCCGACTCCTATACGGCATACAGCATTGGGTCTGGCCCCAATGGAATTTGGATCCAGGTTAATTCTTTACAGTCAGTGAGGTTTAACTTGAAATGATAATTTGAAGTTTCAGCTAAAGTAAACTGTAAAACTAATCTAATTAGCTCTTGCAATTGTTGTTTATTCACCACAATAAAATGATATAATCATGTAATGGAATTTTTTTCTAAGAGGGGCATTCCATTTTAATGACAGTATTTTTTCATTTTCCTGCACAGCCACTGCTCATTTTACATTATTTGCAGAAATGAAATAAATAAATAAATAGACAAGAAACTATGTAAAGAAAAAAAAAACAATTACAGGAAAAAGTAACAGAACTCGTTCTTTTAACATTACAAAGTTTTCACAGGTAACCAAACGTCGCAAGGCTGTTAAAATTACTTGCGCAAAAATACACAGTGAGTGACACTACAGTGCCCTCCCTTAAGAAGTTGACTGAGGTTTCGTCTTGGGCAATCTTATCTATAGATAGATCTTCGCAGAAACCTTTGACTCAATAAGAGGATCTTACAAGTTACAGAGGAGTTTGAAATAATTGCTGGAGGAGGGGGGGAGGGTGGCAAAAATAAAATGCTGAGGTTATTCTCACAATATTTTATTACGGTTGTACGCGGTTCATTCTATTTTTAGATTTGCTAAGAGTTGCTCGTAATCCTCTGTTCTTTAGTGTACGCAGTGTTGGGAGTCTAATAGTCACACACTGAGGGTACTTCGGGGGAGGGACTGAGAGAGGCTAGTCTAATAACAGGGAAGCGACTGCATGTCGTTATCAGTTAATAATGCGAGATTTGTTTTTGCGATTGCGTCTAATCCCTAACAAAAGTGCGTTGTATAAGTCAGGAAGCCTTGGCGCATTCATTATGACGCGTGAACGTGGGTTTGTACTCTTGCGACCTGTTGAACCCGTTTGCTTAACGGTAAGCACATTTTCGTGCTTACTGGGCCGAAAAAATGGCTGAGGTGCAAGCGTATTTCAGAGGTTAGCAGAAAATAAGGCGGCCGTGTTATTGCGCGTACATCGCATTGTGACGTCATTTGTTTTTGTTTAGCATCTTTTCGTGTGCTTACGGTTAGCAGCGCTATAAAATGGAAATCGCTTTAGTAGTAAGCACAAAATCGACCCATAAGCAGCTCTATGAAATTGAGTTCTGGTGTTTTCCAGTTACACTGTCGTTAGCATAAACATATCTAACGTTACGCTCCAGGCCATGTAGATTTTTTCTTTTCATAAGGGCAACTGCTTGTTGTCTTTTAGAAGAAATGAATTGAAGAAAGGCACTGCCACTTTGGAAAATGCTAAACTTCTTGTTTTTCTATACCTGTGGTTTTAATTATTGTAAAGGCACAATCCCGCCATCCCGCAATAATAACATTTGTTTTAAAGCAAGTTTCCAGACACAAGGCCTAAAAGCCACTTCAAGGTGTGGGCAACAATACATTTCTCAGGGGCTGTTGCCACCTACTCTATAGGGCTGAAACAGGGTTACTCCCTTTATAGTCCATACGGATGTAGGGGTATCTAACTGGTGCTCTTTCTGAGCTGCCTTTAGGCATACTCCAACCTCTCTGCAAGACGACTCAAGACATCTTTATGCATAGGAGAGTTTTCTCTACTTCGTGATGTCAAATGATCAACTCGAGAGGACATAATTATGCAGAGATAATGGAATATTCTTCTACCGAAGAAAGCCCTGGATCAATGTGTAATCAATATAAACACGCATCAATCTGGATATACAGGGAACAAGACTTAGTTTAGCATTACCGGTCACGTTTATACGGGGTTGGTTTCAATGCGTGGGTAGAGGGGGTTCATCAATTATTGTGACTGACAACCGACTACCCCCCCCCCCACCCCCGCCCCTATACGATCTTGTTTGTTGTCTAATGCAAGACGTGTTTTGTGTTGAGCAGGTTTCGGCAGCACTGTATGGTCGAGAGCGTGTGTTCAATAATGTATGATACAGACAACTTTACCCAAAAAGAGTCTTAGATTGACACATTTCTTGGTCATTATTGACACAGATTCAGGGCCAAACTGACCAAGAAATCGGTAAGCCCCCTAAAGAGGACCCTAATCTAGGTCAATCTAGTGTGTTTATTAGCACAGTGTATCGCTGTTGGTTGGAGATAGACTGATAGACAAAAGAAGAACAAAAAAGTAGAAGCAAATACCAAGTTGGGCAATGAATATATTATGGGTATCCAAAGGCTAAATAAAAGATATATTTAGAACTCCGGGGCTGTTTTTATTTGTAAAAGACCACCAACATATTTCCATTTGGGTAGAAACACATGAATTGAAATGAATTTATCGTGTTTGAAGTCAAGATGGTTGGATGAAGCATCGACCGACGGGAAAATGTGACCTTTGAGACAATCAGCATGAATTGTCAATTTGTCCGCTAATTGCGCCTCTCGAGAATCGTCTCGTGAAGGAGAAAAAGCTGCGAGAGAAAGCGCGATCTGACCAACATAGACGTGTGTATAAACAGCTAACAGACCGTTCACTCCTTGCTTTATCACACACATTGATAAATGAGGACATCCATCAATAGATGGATTGAGTCATCGACTGCCATTATGGTAGAAACGCTACACGGACACGCGCACGTTTTTGCGCACAAAGAACAGCTATCGTCCAATTATTTGCTTCCATTGACCCAAGTGAGGGACCCCCAGTGACGTCACATGCAAGAGGTCTTATGTGCTCGATGCGTGGGTTTAACCTATTGAAGTTTTTCTTCCACATCTAAACCTGACATTTCTGCATCATCAATTCTCTACAATCTACAGGCCTACGGGTCACACTGCTTGACACTTTTGATATGGCCCGAAAGTCAAACAAGAATGATCTAAATTAAATCAACATATGTACAACTTAACATATATGCCTATAATTATATAGACACCACTCATCCAAAGGTTCCCTTTAAATATACCCATTAATTATTAAAAAGGAAGTCAATATTTGGAGATCTTGTTAAGATGTCCAGGTTGTCCAAGTTTTTTGTTTCAGATTCCGAAGTGAGAAAACTAATCAATCATGCCAGGTCTAACGTCAGCAGTCCAAACGCAGTATGTCCCTGCTGCTGGCATACTTTATGTCAATGAAGTCATTTTCAATTTCAAGTGTAAAATTCTTAAAAGCGAAAGTATACAGGCCTATACAAACATATCTATGTTTTAAAATGTTTAATGAATAGGGTAGATGGCCTTAGCTTTCGATCCAATCCGGACCTTCTTCAGAGGCATAAAACAAGTACAAACAAATACATATCCATTTATAGAAAAAGAGAGGGGGAAAGGGATTAAGGAAAGGATCCAGAAAGAAGCGGGAAAATAACAGCCAATCAAAGTTCCTATTTCAGAAACAATATTGGTGGCTAAGAACCAATGGGAGTGAAGTGGCGAGGACAAAGGATGTTTAGAATGAAAGGAAGGGTTACTGGACCATAAAAGTGGTAAAAGTATTGTTCGACAACAATGCAGGGAGACATGAAAGGGTAGGATTAGAGAGCAAGTTGCATCATGATGCAACTAACAATGGTCAGAATTAATAAGAATAGCAAGATCAGCAAGATCAAAGGTATGATGATTTTAAAAATAGGTATGAGGGACCTGTGGAAAAAAGGGGGGGGGGGTTACTTACATCAGATAGTTACAGTGATGAATTTATAAAAACAACTTTAAACTAGGTTAATTTATACTTTATGTACAGAATATATACAACATATAAGTTCTTAGGCAGAAGTGAAGTGGAGGGTAATGAGAAGTTATTTAACACCAGTGTTTATGTTAAGTCCAAAGGGTTTGACTGTCTTGAGTTGGTGAATCCAGTGTGATTCTCTATTCTTGCGGTGTGTGTCATCACCATTGCAAGCTTCAATCACCAGAAGTTCAACATCAATGACACTATGATATGATATGTTTTAAAATGTTAATGAATAGGGTAGATGGCCTTAGCTTTCGATCCAATCCGGACCTTCTTCAGAGGCATAAAACAAGTACAAACAAATACATATCCATTTATAGAAAAAGAGGGGGAAAGGGATTAAGGAAAGGATCCAGAAAGAAGCGGGAAAATAACAGCCAATCAAAGTTCCTATTTCAGAAACAATATTGGTGGCTAAGAACCAATGGGAGTGAAGTGGCGAGGACAAAGGATGTTTAGAATGAAAGGAAGGGTTACTGGACCATAAAAGTGGTAAAAGTATTGTTCGACAACAATGCAGGGAGACATGAAAGGGTAGGATTAGAGAGCAAGTTGCATCATGATGCAACTAACAATGGTCAGAATTAATAAGAATAGCAAGATCAGCAAGATCAAAGGTATGATGATTTTAAAAATAGGTATGAGGGACCTGTGGAAAAAAGGGGGGGGGGGTTACTTACATCAGATAGTTACAGTGATGAATTTATAAAAACAACTTTAAACTAGGTTAATTTATACTTTATGTACAGAATATATACAACATATAAGTTCTTAGGCAGAAGTGAAGTGGAGGGTAATGAGAAGTTATTTAACACCAGTGTTTATGTTAAGTCCAAAGGGTTTGACTGTCTTGAGTTGGTGAATCCAGTGTGATTCTCTATTCTTGCGGTGTGTGTCATCACCATTGCAAGCTTCAATCACCAGAAGTTCAACATCAATGACACTATGATATGATATGTTTTAAAATGTTGATAAAAACATTTATCAAATGCGCTCATGACAATTGCATGAAACTAATTACAATACGCCTTTTAAAGATGACATTTGAGCAGTTTCTTGAAAACATGAATAGCTCTGTATAACCATGGAGCTACTACATTGTGTATGGGGAAAAATGCAATATCAATTATTCCACTATTCCACATGAAATTATGGGAATTGGAGCATGAATGCAGACGCGCTATATAAGCAATGAATATTTAAACTCTACATGGCTAAAATGAAATGTTCGTCCTAATTGGTAAATGTTGAAACCCAGTGATCCATTTACATGTATTATTAAGTCCGCAGTCGTGCCTACATGCACGTTACCATGTTTTCCCGTAACATGTCCAAAGTTTAACTTTCTAATTTATAGACCGTCATCAGGCTGTCGCCATCTTGGTTATATTCCCCGGGTATCCAATAACAGTAATTCATGCTAGTACTCATTTTATAACAAGGAAACAGACTATTTCTCCTTCTAACCTCGGTTTAAATACATATTTGAATGGGAGCATATATCAAGATGGCTGCACCAAAGGTAAATGATAGAACATGGGAGGTAGACAATCATGTTTTCATGCCCAGCTGGGGCGATGTGGAGGGGCTTTCTTTTCCCTCGACGTTTCGATGAGTTTACTTTCATCATCTTCAGGGGTGTGTTTTCGCGGTCGTAACCAATAACTGATGTGTCGGTCAATGGCCAGCGATCACCCAATGGCAAATTCAACTGCAACAGTTGTAATTAGTTTTTACCGTGAAAACGCACCCCATGAGACGTCCACTATAGAATTACAAATTAATGTCTCCAGTATTTTTTCTGAGCTTAATTTTCACACAACAAGGTGATCTAAAAAAATACACTTTAAATAATTTCCCCTGTGCATTGCCCCGAGGCTTAATTAGCCTCGGCGTATGCTCCGTTGGGCTTTATGCTTTGGCTTATGCTAGACACTCCGTAAATGACATGCCACAATTGCAAGTAGTGTGTGACATGTCGACTAAATGAGACGAATGTATAGACGGCTTTTTATAAAGAAGTTGACATATAATTTCACTAAGGTTAGTATCCAGAACTGGTTGATTAACTATAGTAGGACCCATGGTGAACAAATGAAGGAACTGCTAAATAAACTGCATTGAAAAACCAATGGACAACTGGTACAACTGGCTGGAAGTGGAAAACCAGTGGACAACACTGGTCTGGTTGGAACAGGTTGGAAGTGGAAAACTATATAGTGGACAGTGGTTGAACTGGTTTGAAGTGGAAAACCAGTGGACAACTGGTCTGGTTGGAACAGGTTGGAAGTGGAAAACTAGTGGACAGTGGTTGAACTGGTTTGAAGTGGAAAACCAGTGGACAACTGGTCTGGTTGGAACAGGTTGGAAGTGGAAAACTAGTGGACAGTGGTTGAACTGGTTGGAAGTGGAAAACCAGTGGACAACTGGTCTGGTTGAACTGTTGAGAACTATAGTTGACAACTGGTTGTGAACTGGTTAGAAGTGGAAAACCAGTGGATAAATGGTCTGGTTGAACCGGTTAGAAGTGGAAAATCAGTAGACAAGGTCTGGTTGGAACTGGTTTGAAGTGGAAAAGTAGTGGGCAATTACTGATTGAACTGTTCGGATGTGAAAATGGACAACTTGTTGAACTGGTTAAGAAGTGGGAAAACCAGTGGAAAACTGGTCTGGTTGGAACTGGTTGGAAGTGGAAAACCTGTGGACAACTGGTTGAATGGAAAACTGCAATGGAAAACTAGTTGACAGCTGGAAGAACTGAAAGAAAAACTGAAAAACCAGTGGACAACTGCAATGGAAAACTAGTAAAGGACAACTGGTAGAATTGCTCGATACACTGTAATGGAACACCATTGAGTATGGAATGGGAAAACCAGTGGACAAATGGTGGAACTGGTCTAAAAACTGCAAAGAAAACCCAGTGGACAGTTGGTGGAAAATGTCGATAATCTGCAAGGGAAATCGAGTGAACAATAACTGGTTTGGAAAACACAAGTGGATTTTGGGGAAAGGGGTAATTTCTGACCCAAATTTGAATAACCTTCAGGCCTGAAGTAGCCGCACTGATTACTGTTAATCATCAGTCCATGATGTACTCAGGTGCATAGATTGATTGTTCCATCCAGTCTCCTTGGTTCAAGGTATTTAATTATCCTGAGTGTTTTCAAGTTAATGATTGTCTCCCATTCTATATACACACCCTGGCTTAAAGGCACTGGACCCGTTTGGTAATTGTCAAAGACCAGTATTTTCACTTGGTGTATCACAACATAATGATTAAAATAACAAACCTGTGAAAATGTCATCGAATTTGCAAAAGAAAAACATGTGCATTACTTTGTGTGCTTTCAGATGCATAATAAAAAGCTTTTAGAAGCCTTTTATTATTGGAGTGGGAAATAATTACCTCTTGCTCCAAAAATTATGTTATTTCATAGGGAGACGTTTCTCACAATGTTTTATACTATCAACCGCTCTCCATTGCTCGTTACCAAGTAAGGTTTTATTCTGCCAATTTTAGTGTCCAGTGCCTTTAAAGGGTTTTCATACCTAGTTGTTTTCGGCCATGACATAAATCACTCACTGTGAACGATGATGTATGTAACATCAGCTTCATTAGTCGTCAAGCTTTTGGGAAAAAGATTCGAAGTGAAAATCACAAAAGCAATGTTTTCAGGAGAGTCACGCGTGCATGTACATGCATGTATACGTGTAAATACGTTGTACGTGCTGAATTTTAATTAATTTTCGCCTCCTAAGACGAACATTATTATCGTGACATTGTTTTCTATCTTTCTATCATCATAATCTTCAAACCTTGTAAGTTTAATGTAAACCTGTGGACATTGTATAATGCGTTACAAAAAGTACACAGACCCTTTAAAGGTAGGGTCATGGAATGGTTTGTCTCCAAAAATTAGTGACCATTAAAACTTTCTCGGCAAGGAGCACTGCAGCTGATGAAATAAACTATTTTGAGAAAGGATTCCCTTAATTCAGACTAATATGGTTTTGGGTTTTTCCTTCCAATAACATTTCATCTGAATACAATTCACGCATGAATCCTTACTCAGATTCCTGAGGGTATGGTGTCCGTTCGCGAATGGTGAAGCCAGAGACGACAGACAGGAATAATTGAAAGAGGAGTAAATGAAGGCTGATTGAGTGAGGACAAATTCAGTCGGCAACAGGAAAACGAGATGACGGGACGAGGCCAATGAGACACTTGGGACCTTTTCGAAACCCCGCTCATCTGCACCAGATTCGGCTCAGGCTATAATTTGGCCCCGCTGCTTCGACACTTGCACATGCTTTGCGTATACGTGTTCAGGGCTTCAGACGATAGGATGGAGCTTGAAGCCGAATCCAAAGCCTTGGTTTCGATAAGGGCCTGACAATGCAGACACTTTAGGTTGGGCATGAAGCATGAGGGAGGGGAACAATCAAAACATCATCAGGACAAACAAAATCAAAGAAGATTGCCTTGATGAAAGGAAAGCTCTGACACGATGAGAAAGACGGACGACTCCTTTGAAGGAGGTTGTAAAGTGGTTGATCACTAATGGGATTGCGCAATGGACCAATTACCAGACATAACGGTGAACAGATTGGATAAAGACATATTGCAAGACATCACCTTGTTAATCCTACATGGTCATAATAGGTCTCATAATTCAACACATAGCTATATATAGACGCATGGAGTACCTCCATGATATGCCTATCTTGCAGGAAAATACTGACAGCGCATAGGGACCTATACCTCTCGGTAATATGCGCTTTATAAAAATGGTTAAATTTATTGTTGTTAATATGTATGGTTTATGTTCGTTTCAAATTTAAAGAAAACAGCTCCATGGGGAAGGTTACGAACAGGGCAGAGCGGGGAACAAGCTAAAACATTCCGAGCCAAGATTTATAACTTTTTGCCAACTGGGTCAGATGTGGGGCCAGTGGCCCATGTCCGAGTCACTCTGACCCGAAACAGTCGTCTCAAACTGACGCAGAATCGGAGTCAATCTGTTTGACCAGTTTCCCTATACCAGCTTGCATGACCCAGAATAGGTCAGGCGTCCGTGACCTGGAATACTGGTCAATCCCTCATATGAGCCGAGAGAAAATGGTGTTTTTATCAGCCGAGTAACGGTGACCTTGATTTTTTACATTAAGCAACCTGACTATAAACGGGTCATATCTGATATGAGCCGAGATAATTTAGAGTAGTAAACGAACTTCAAGATACAATACTAAACACAACACTTTAAATATACAACACAAAAGGACTATCCCTTGGAAAAACAGTGTCACTTTATAGAAAGCTTGGATGGTATCAAATTTCTGTTCAGCATAATTTGTTTTTGCTTAGTAAATAGTTTGTGCTTATGAAATTTTGCCCCGATTTGCAGGTGGTTTGGTACACGGTGTGATGGGTCTCCATTAATGCCTGCAATGTGTTAAATGGAATCTTATAGTGACAACGATGAGTTCAATCCCCGTTGTAAAACCTTGATGTGATTCCTGGACTTTCTGTATTTTTGTTTCTTTTTCTGGTTTATTCATATTTAAAACACGAGATGCATGCGGCTATACACAAGAATGCGGCCACTTTACAAGAATTAAAAGTTTGTACATACCAGTAACAAAGACTAAAAAACTAAAATTACAACAACGTAGCACAAAAAAAAGCACAATAGTAAAAAACTTATTTTTTGTGTGTTTAATTGAAGGCAGCTCATCCAGGAAAATTGTTTTAGACTTTATGTATCTATCACTTTTGCACTTGGTTACAACTAGTGTGGGTCGTTAGGGCCTATACTGAGTATTCTTGATGATTTCATATTGGTTGGGTACTGTCCACAGTCTGCTTTTTTTGTTTGAAGGTTTTTCTTCGTCACCTAAGTCAATGACCAGAGCTGACCACAACATTGTAATTATTTCACTTCATCTCAAGACTCCATCTCCATTTCCTCCTCATCGATGATGACATTTGATATCTTAAGATTCTGTACGTAGTCATTTTGTACGGACTCTCCTCCAGATTCTCAGATGCAACTGATAAAAGTGCTTATATTAGCCAGAATCTGAGGGTCGAGGGCATCATCTCATATCTGCATTAAGACATCGATGGTGTCTCCTCATCCTTTAATTATCTTTCAAGATCTCAAAAGGTCCTTCAGATTTATCGTTAAAGACAGTGGACACTATTGGTAATTGTAAAATACCATACTTCTCACTTGGTGTATCTCATCTTATACATAAAATAACAAACCTGTGAAAATTTGAGCTCAATCGGTCGTATAAGTTGCGAGATAATAATGACAGATAAATCACCCTTGTCACACGGAGTTGTGTGCTTTCAGATGCTTGACTTCGAGACCTCAAATTCTAAACTTGAGGTCTCGAAATCAAATTCGTGGAAAATTTCTTCTTTCTCGAAAACTACTCCACTTCAGAGGGAGCCGTTTCTCACAGTGTTTTATACTATCAACAGCTCTCTATTACTCGATACCAAGTAAGGTTTTATGCTAATAAAATGTTTGAGTAATTACCAATAGTGTCCACTGCCTTTAATCATTGTTGATACCACTCATCTGGATAAAACAAATTACCATGAGGTCGTTTTTACAATTTGGAAACAGTTTGCTTCATATAGGAAAAGTAATTCTTTCTTAATTATTTTTTAAATCTAAATTAATCTAAATTGTATATCATGTAGCATTTTAGGTATTATACATGATTGGTAGAGCTGACAAAAAAATCGTAGACACTGTTCATGTTTTGTGTGATCAACGGCAATTATACATAAAAACTCTGTGACTATGTGGGCTTTGTGAGAGTCAGGTTAAAATAGTAAAAGCCATGCACAAATTTACAGCTTGTAAATATTGTTCTTAATTTAATTTGTAACAACCAAACTCAGTTGTTACGTTGTAATTAATCTTTTAAATTCCCTTTGATTAGTTATGACTTTATTTCAGAGGAAAATATTTTACAGACAAAATGGTTCTCGTATGAACTTGATCAGTAATCTTTCGGACTAAAATCAAACATATAAATGTACGTTGTTTATCCTACCGATCCTATAAAATACAAATTTCTGTGAACACTTTAAATTTCTTCATGAGGAAACTGTAACTATGATTCCCATTACCATTTTGTGCGCGTATAAAAGCTATAATCACTTGTTTTTTCTTGGGTTATTCATTTGATGATTTTAGGCAGTTTTCAAAGAGGCATCCGCAGTTTTATACCAGGCAACAGATCACCGAGCCTACATCCGAGAGATGACAATTCTTGTCCCGCAGACCTGGGGATTCCGCCCGGCCTACATGCCCGGTTTTATAGAGAGCTTCCGCACCGCCAATATTGTCCTAAACACGGCAAGCGGTACCGATATTCCGGCCCAGCCCTTCGTCAAACAGCCCGGGAGCTGCGGGGAGGAAGGGGCGTATCTTCACATGACCAGTGAGGTGTTCTCCGGAGGTATGGAAGAGGCCTTGGGGAATCTCTGTGAGTATTTTTCCCTCCTCTCTATAGGGTGTGTGCTCAAGGGAAAGGGGAGATTAGTTTCTTGAATGTGCTAATTATATCATCGAGAAGACTATACAGCATTTAGTATCTCTTGGTATTAGTAATCACCAGAATCAAATGTAACCTCAATAGGGTGTTACAACAACACAAAGTTAATTGTGTTGGGATTTGAACAAACCATGGTGTAAATTTCGATTATTTTTTTTTGTAATGAGTCGACAGCAACCATGGTCTTAATTTTAACACCCCAGTTGTTGCAGTGTGATCGTGCCTTATTATTGATTGTGTTAATGTGTACCGAGCCAACTTTCATTTATGTTAAAATTGTATCATTTTAATAGATTTAAAAATCAAAATTTAACACCAAAATAATTATGTCCACTTTGGCAACAATCTAATTTATAAACAGGATGTATTAGTCTTTAAAATTACATCAAAAATTCAATCCGATTTACAGACGTCATGCAAAAGCCGGTGAGTTTCACGTCCATCAATTTCCTCAGACAACTTTGTTTTTTTTACTGCCTGTGTCAAAAGACGATAATTTACGGTACCGACAATTCGATTTGACAAGATGAGTGTTCGGTAACATTTGCTAAATTCGTTCGCAGTTCTTAAAGGATCAGTACAGAATTGGTAAGAAAAAAACTAGTCTTAGATCACAGATTTACATCAAACTTGAGTTCTACTAATGATGATGACAGTAGAAAACATCACTTGAAATATTTTTTTCTGAAATTTCATATTGGATGAGAAACTTAATTCCTGTTTTGAGTTTTTCGCTCAGTGAGCAATTTATAAAATAAAAAAAATGAATCGATGTCGTGCAAAATGTGCAATCGGTTTTTCAATATTTTCTCGTGACCCAGATGGCCGATCGATCTCAAACTTCGACATATTTGTCGGTTTATGTATGGTGGATTAAATAAAGTGATAACACTTTCAGCAACGTTTTTGTAAGAAAAGAACAATTCTGTATTGTTTCGTTAAAGGCACTGGACACTATTGGTAATTACTCAAAATAATTATTAGCATAAAACTTTTCTTGGTGACGAGTAATGGGGAGAGGTTGATGGTATAAAACATTGGAGCAACAGCTCCCTCTGAAGTGCCATTAGTTTTCGAGAAAGAAGTAATTTTCCACAAATTTGATTTCGAGACCTCAGATTTAGAACTTGAGGTCTCGAAATCAAGCATCTAAACGCACACAACTTCGTGTGACAAGGGTGTTTTTTTTTCTTGCATTATTATCTCGCAAGTTCGATGACCGATTGAGCTCAAATTTCCACAGGTTTGTTGAGATACACCAACTGTGGAGGCTAGTCTTTAACAATTACCAATAGTGTCCACTGCCTTTAAACACACAGTGCAGAATGCAAACCCTTGACAACTCAATCAGAATTAGTAATTGGAAACAAAGTCCTATAACCCATGGGCCATGGGATGTAAATTGGTTTGATGTAAACACGTCCTCTGCCATGAGGTCAGTCCCCCTACAGTGAATTACTTAAAAAGGATGGAGTAAAAGTGGTTTACACAATATTTCCAAGATCTGAGTTTTAAGAAACCCGAATATAAACTTATTATTCACAAATCTCTAGACATCGAGTGCTGAAATAAAGCAACATGAAGTTTATCCGACTTTTAAGAACAAAAATCTGAGTCAGTTTTTCTTACAATCTTATCAAATGTTTCAGCTTTTACTTTTTAAAGTTGCCATTACATATGAACTGGAATTGACATTTTGTGATGAAATATTAAAAATCATTGTGTTTGGTGCACGAAAAAAAGTCACCTTAAGCTCCCCATGCTAAAAGGCATTTCGAGATTACCCCTTTCCAGAAACAATCTCAACTCCTTAGGATTATGCAGCACCGGTGGGGCAGGAGATGGTGGTGTGTGCCCCCCCCCCCCCCCGGAGGATACAAACTTATTCTGATAGCGCCCTCTCTTGAGTCATCCTTACCCTGCCCGTGTTAATTTCCAATGGGGGACCGATTCTCCAGCGAACAGAATTCCCTGGGACACCGGCAACCAAAGTGAAGCGCGCAGAATTGTGGATACTGTGTTGTTGCCAATAAGACATTTTTTAGATATGGCAGACACATTACTATAACAATGTAAGGTTTGGGTTAGTCTGTCTGTATACACCCAAACCACACAGTGCACTCCTATGGTGCCACAGTGGCCACCATACCTCAAAAAGGCTGATGCCCTAGTCCCCCTTTATACACAATCGATGGCCAGACTAGACCACGTATTCTCGTTACTTGCTCACGTTTGCTGTCGCTGGGGGCGTGATACATGATACGCTTAGCAATTAGTCCCAATCCAAATCCGATTTGTCGGCACATCTTGTGTGACAAGTCGCTACAGGCGGTTTAACGGTTACTGTAACATTATTATTTGTTTTTCACAAGTACAATAAAGCTACTCGATTCCAAACTTCCAAGTCACGTTTATTTATTTGTTTACCTATTTTTCCGTCGAAAATAATGTGTACATCTTTTCCTGAAATACAATTTCAGATACTTTTTTTATGTAAATTAAGTAGAAACAGTTTCTATAGTAATGATTGCGGGGCACATGTTACAAATCTCATTCTGTGACAAGTGTTGGCTCTGGGACGAGCCTTTGGTGACAGCTCGACGTTTCGAGTAATGTACTTTGCTTGTCTTCAGGAGATATTACCTATAGACAATGTTGATATTACTGGAACTGTCATTACATTTATCTGGTGAAAACACTAGAATGCTTTCTAGTGTGAACCAGAATCTGGATATTAAAATTGTATTCTCAACGCTCTATTTTGAGCCAAACGAGAAGAGAACACGATGAAGAAGTTTCAGTTTTAGATGTGGGAAGAAAACCCAGAGAAAATTATTCCAGAGAAAACCCACGCAGTCAAGTAGGGACTGAAAACCTAATCCACATAGTACCCCGGTGAGATACGAACCGGTGTCCCAGAGGAGGAAAGCGAGGTAAGACACCAACCACTACACCATTTATCATACGATACATGTTCTGGGTTCTTTTTATAATAATATATCAACCCAATAGACAGTAAGGCGGTCTCTGCTTTGGAGATATGTAAAAAGGTGTCTGATATAAGATCAATATTTGTTCACCCTCTCCATCCCCACTCTGTCCCCCCCCCCCCATATCTCTACCACACTGCCTTTCGTGCCACCAGCTCGAGCCATAGTACACGAATGGGGTCATCTGCGATGGGGTCTCTACGATGAATACCCCTCCGGACCAGATGATCATTTCTACATATCAAGTACGGGCTCCGTGGAGCCAACCAGGTGCTCCAAGGCAGTCACCGGGGACATCGTGCAGTATTCCCGGCGGGAGAATGAGGGTGAAACTAAACACGATGCCACTGGGCAAATTCAGTGCGACGTCGGCGGGGAGAGTACCGGCCGTCTGCCGGGACCGAAGTGTAGATTTCAACCGCATCTTGAGCAACTGCGAGGTGCAACAGGATCACTGATGTACGCTCATTTCACCAACGAGGTAATGAAAGTTTTAGAGTTATAGCGAATCAAAAAGGTGTATATTATTTAGAGCATTACCAATCAAAGAATTAGTTCCTTAATATATAAACAATAGTTTCCTTTGCTCTGGCTATGTGTTAAGCTGACTAGAACCATTTATAATAGAATGTGATTTGTATGGAGTGTCTGCCGTCAGTTTCGCCAAACTCTTCCTAACTTTAGCGTTAATCTTATCGCCTAGGACGAGTTAAATTCTGTATCCATAGACGTAAGAGCGCATTGAAACCATCCAAGTTAAGACGTGTCTCGGGCTACGATTTATGGAAAAAATAAATAAAGCCAACATTTATTCCTCCCTCTTTATTATGGTATAGATAATAGGGTTTTGCCATAGCAACTCCGATGGTGACCCGGGGTCACTGCACAACACCGAAGCCCCATCTCGGCACAACATTCTATGCAATGGACGCAGCGCCTGGGACGTCATGCTGACGTCACCAGACTTTGTAAATGGCGCAAACCTACCACGAGAGGTCGTCAACACCGAGCCACAAATCAGTGTGAAGAGGCTGTTCAAGAAACGGGCTGTGTTTGTTCTGGATACATCAAGCAGTATGAATGTAAGTGATGAATGAACAATCCGTATTACACAATGTAATTTAGATACGGTTAGGAAGCGATCTGGACCAAGCGAACTGACTGTGTACACAAAAACCCTACTGACAAAAACAAATCATACTTTGTGCTTTTCCATAATCAATCTATTCAGATTGACAATACCAGAGACTTTTGATGTACAGGGTAAACACTCACTGGTGGTACAAACCTATGGGCAAGTCCAGCAACATCGACATTCACTGTACAATCCTACGCGAATGCCCAATGTCCAATATCAAACTAACTTGACTGCCATAGACTTTTGCTGCAAGACCTTGTTGGGGTATGACGTCACAGATGACGTTATTCAAAGTATCTTTTAACCTGCAATTGTTTAATGATCTGCAGAATAATAGCAAATTCGAGAGACTCGTCCGTGCTTGCCGTTACTACATCAACACCGTCTTACCAAAAGGCACCTGGGTTTCACTCATTCAATTTAACTCTACAGCGTCCGTCTTAGCGCCACTCACAGAGATCAGGTAAGAAGTGGATTCTATCCTCCACCCCACAAAGAAATGCAATGCCCTGAGTCAGCGTCCTTGATATCATAGACTGGACCATTCCACATATCTAAGAGGGGGATCAGGTCCCAGAGTTATAGGTTTATTATGATGGACTGGCTAAATATTTGTACTCAGCCACTTCGTGCACAAAGTTGTACAGACATGCAGACCAACCTAAATCTAACCCATTGATATAACGATTTTTTGTTGGGAGGTGTCTTATAACAAGCTGTTCTTGGTTCTGAGCTTCCCACGCCCCCCCCCCCCGAAATAAATATGTTTTGCTTTGAGGATTCAGTACTACCAGTGGAACCTTCCTGTATTTGTATATTATGAGGTTAATCCACACTCAAGGGTTAAGTACAAATATGATTAAATGGTCTATAGCTATTTATTTTCCCATGATATAACATTTTTGTTTGGACACTCTTTCGTGACCACCTCTTTCAAAGTCCCTAAAAATGCAGTGACTCTACAAGTTAAAGTATAGTTTGTCCTGTCATATGATGCCGACACAATCATGTCTACCACAATTAAAAGTGAAAAGGAAGACATGGAAAGAATAATGATAAGGGACGGACAGGGTGTCACCAATCGGAACCTAAGTAAATAATTCAAAATGGTATGATATTATACCATTCATTAAAATAAGTGGTAATAGGCACTTTAGGCATGTCACCAATAGCACGGAGATAATGGCTACAGGTGGGCATGCAAAACAATCAATTAGACTCCAATAAACTTCGAACAAGAAGTAGAGGGAGACGAAACAGAGCATAGCGATGAACCAAGCACATTAAGTGGGATTGATTGGAAACATACAGCTCTGGAGAGAGTGAAATTGAGAATTGATGAAGAAGCTTTCCTCCTGCAGAGGAGTGAAACAGGCTAGAACGAAGAGTCGTCTTTTCTTATTATCACACCCTTTTGTTCTTTGTTAGATTCCAAAGTAGTCGCCAGAGTTTGGTGGACAGGCTACCAACAATGGCCAGAGGAAATGCAAGTATCGGTGCCGGTCTGCTCAAGTCATTAGAGGTACGGTGGAAGGACTATTTTTTTTGTTAAAGCAAAATATGGCCTGAAGTAAATTTTGTTACGTTATCTGTTTTCAAACAAGTTGAAGAAATCATTCAAATCCTCGGACCTCCTGCATAACAGTGTCGATTGAAATATGCACACTGCATCAAGAAAAACATGCAAATAACACACTACAATGTCCAGAATGAGCAGAACATTGTCCAGACTGCGCATATCACGTTAAAATTGCGATTTTAAACAAGCAACTCACATAACACCCACGGCTTTTAAACAAAACTATCAAGTACTTGCGAGATTAATTGTAAAGTTTGAAGCGCAGCAGACCAACTATGGAATCTTCAATTGTTGTCGTAGTTCTAGTTGAGCATGGGCAAAGTTCAAAACAACAATGGATTCACTTTGTGTCAAGGCCCTTCCTCGAAACTGCGGCTTCTTTAAGGCTCCAACTTGGGCTCTATCAGAAATGTTGGTACAGGGATTTAGACTGGCAGATGGAGGATTAAAGCCGGAGCCCAAACTGACCCAAGGTTTCGAAAATGCCTTTAGTCTTCTAACCCCTAGCGACCTCAAAATACTTTCTCATTATCAACCAGGTCCTGTCGACCAACGGCGACTCTCCACAAGGAAGCATCATTTTCGTTTTAAGCGACGGTCTAGAAGACACCCCGCCCTTTCTGAACGACACCATGAATTACGTCACAGCCACAGGCGCCGTCTTGAAAGCCATGGCATACAGCCGGGAGGTATCAGACAACCTCCATCTGCCGAACGACAACGGGGGAGAAGGATTTGTCAAGTCCTTCACTGATGACGAAACTACTGAGGAGCCACCGAGGAAACTGGAGGACGAAGAATACCTCGACACGGACAAGTTTGTAACGGTACAAAAAACAAATTTTAGTTTTGAATTTTTGTTCTCAAACAATTTTGCTCTGAACACATCGACAACTGGCAAACCGATCTATACACACAGGATGCTTGCAAGGTTGTGTCTTGCCCCATGTTGATTGACACCCCTCTAAAGAGGTATGGCACGGTCCAGCTTAGAATATCAAGGCATGAGCTGACCATACAATGTGGTTAGACTAATAAATTGAAATATTTAAACATGTCAAAATGTGCCGACAGCGGCCCTTACTGCAGGGGTTAATAAAGTGTGACATAAACCCCATTTGATGTCATGCGTTCAAAGTTAGCCTGTTTGTCTGTTTCAGATTGCTAGACGTGAAGAGCTCTTACTTGGTAATGCCACGGGTCCGAGCCATGTCTACATTGACAGCAGCGCTGGAAACGAAACAGTGTTCCGATTTACGTGGGAAAAGGGCGAGGCGAAAGCTCTGCTACGGGGGCCCAGCGGAGCCATCTTACAATCTTCCGAGTACATCATGGATACTGACATGGAGTCTAAAGTTGTGGAGATTAGGATTATGGGAAGGGCAGAGGTACATTATCGACACTTACTATATATAGCTTGTGATGCATTTGTGCCTTGAGTGATATGGTTAAAACTACAACTCATGGCGCGAAACTTTGGGGACTTTATGGATTACCAAGGGAGTAATAGTTTAAACGGTAGACCGGATACTAAAAGCAGCAATACTTGTATTATATCAACCTATACATCCTTGACGTATGAGTACCAGACAATGTTGCTGCGGTATAGTATATCTGATCGCTTTGGGTTCAGAAGTACATTGGTTCATTTAGTATTTTGGTTGCTATGGGTAGGCCTACACTACATTGGTTGATAATTGAAATGGCATTAGTACATTGGTTGCTATGGGTACAATACAATGGTTGCTGTGAGTTTAGTACATTGGTTGCTATGTGTATACTACATTGGTTGATAATTGATATGCGTGTAGTACATTGGTTGCTACGGGTGTAGTACATTGGTTGCTACGGGTGTAGTGCTTGTTTGATGTGTGTATAGTGCATCATGTTCGCGTGGCTTTCGATGTAAAAAATAAGACAATAATCACGTGACACACTCAAAAGCAATCAAAGAGCCGGATCTTTGTTAGGAATGTTGTAAACCGAATTATGCAGCTCAAAAAACAACCACAAAACACACATTGACGTCTGGATTAGAGTTGAATTCACTTATTTTCATGTCCAGTTTCTAACATCATCCGGGTTCAAATCCAAGCCTGTTTGATTGCTGATAAAGAAACTTGAGCATATTTCTTGTTGTTTTCAGCCTGGTGAGTGGAGCTATGGTTTATGGAACATGCACAACGAATCACAGACTATGCAAGTACATGTATATTCACGCCAATCGGATCCTGACGTACCACTGTTACGAGCCAGTGCCATCATCCGACAAAACCAGGTTAGTTTTTTAACTTCAAGCTAAGGTTGTGACCAATTCAATTTCAATTCAATTCAAGTCAACACTCAAAATATTACCTAGATAAGCAAAATATAAGCACAGAGGATAGAGGGAAGTAATCTATGTACCCCCCCCCCCCAAAAAAAAGGACAACAACAACAAAAGGAGTGTGGGGCTATTAGATTAAAGACAAACAGGCAACAAGAAAACATTTACTAAAGCAGACTGGTTTGCTATGAGATAAATATGTATATACTATGCAGGGGTTGGCTACAAGGACTTTGTATACTAAAGCCGTTGCCAAAGCCGTCAACTTATTAGTTGCGCGGCAATAGTTTTACAGTATGACACAGTGTACATGTAATAGAGTGATCAATCCTAAAACCTGTTATTTTTGGCTTTGTATGTTGGGTGAGTCTGGTGAGTTGAAAGAGTGAAAACCATTCACAATATTTTCATCATGGTGAACACATTATCCCCAACTTTTGTTGTATTAACCGAAATTGGGTTAATTGCGGGTTGTTCTAAAGATGCCATACACAGTTCGCGAATACGACTTCAATTCAGAGGGAAAATACTCCTCAGAAAAAACGGTGAAACATTTAAAGTAAAGAGGGAAATCTTAACAAATTTCTTGCTCGACGTAATCATCTTTTAATTTGTGTCTAGGTAAACTTCACTGAGAACCAAAGGGTTGTGATCTATGGGGACGTGAAGCAGGGAGAGCTGCCTATCATAAACGCAACGGTGAGGGCGCTAGTACAACTACCCAATACATCGAGAGTGGTCAGTGTAGAGCTGTTTGATCGAGGAACAGGTATGATTGTTTGAAACAATCTACATTTTGTCAGAATCAATTATCTTTTAACTGATATTCAATTAGCATCAGAAGATATGGTTTGAAATGTCCAGACCAAATCGGTCTAATACAACCAACAACAGATGTAAACATAGTTGTACCCGCAATATTTGCTACACTAACTATAGTTTGCCAGTGTGATACACACCAAGCGAACTTCATACATCACTAAGAAGACAAGCTAAAGACGAACCAACACTTCTAAAGATTGTGAAAGGTTGTACCCGCAAGTTTACTACTATAGCTTTGCTGATGAATTACATAATGCAAACAGTCAAAATTCACTTCGAAACAATACGCCCACCAACACTTAAAGACTTTTATATAAAGGTTGTACCTATAATTTGTCTATACTATAACTTTCAACTGGTATACAGTTTTTACAAGTAATGTGGCTAACAGAAATGCAAAAAAGAATTGCGAATTCGGCTTTTCACCCACTTTGAGGAAAACAAAAATAAATAAATAAAATAGTGCCTTACCATGCTCCTTTTCAAGATCCTAATAAACAAACCGATGTTAATTTTTAGGAGCGGATACAACAAGGGATGATGGGATATACTCAGCAAACTTTATGGATTTCGTCGGTGATGGCGTTTACAAGGTCACGCTTCAGGTCAAAAATGAGGTCATGGGTCAAGCCAAGAAAGTGACGTTTCCTCAGGCAATAAGTGGAGTGATGTCGCCAAACTGGAGTATGAATTATTATGTTTCTGTATTATACTATTCCAATAATATACAATTGGGTATCAATCAATTCAAATAAAAGTAAATTTAAATTGTGATAGTTGTGTAAAGACCATCCAAATATAAAAAGGATACTGTCAGATGTCAGAATCTTTTATTGGAAGTCACATGGGAACAAAATGTACAAAACAACATTTTTATTCGAAATAACAAAAAACATACAGCAATCTACAAAATTCAACCTCATGTAGATTGTGGTAAAATTAGTAGTGAACTTTGGAAAACAATTTCTTTTTAAAGCAAGTTTAAGAACCTTTCCGAAGTAGAAGCCTTCAGGACAAACATGGGTCAAGAATCGCGACAAAAAGTCGTTCGACAGGCTATTATCATCTAGACTTTCTCCTGAATGTTTTGCTAATATCAATGAGCCCTAAACTATGATAATAATACATATTAAACAGTTTCATCATGAATCTTCTTGGGAATAAAGAAGCAAAATAACTAGAGTTTCTATTTGGTATCAGATAACACAGAGGAGCCTATCCTGATTGAAGTCGACCCCTTCATGAGGGTGACATCCCCCTCAGAGTTCACCATCGTGTCGTCCCCGTCAGCCGACGAGATGAACGGGGACATCTTCCCTCCATCCAGGGTGACTGATCTAAGAGTATGCTCGGTGTCCAAAGCCAGGGGCATCCTGACATTGCAATGGACAGCCCCTGGGGACGATTTGGACAAAGGAACTGGTACGTCTGCACATTGCATGTCAAGCTTAAAGTTTGTTTGATCAGATGACGAAATAATATGACATTACCAAGATTACTAACTTTAGAAAAGTGTAATTTGAGTTTCAGTTGGTCGTCCTGGAAATCGTTTGGATTGAGCAAGCGCTAACTTTTGATTGAGGTGCATGCTGGTCCAGCTCGCGATCACTAGCTAGACCAGCATGCACCTCATTCCATGCGTAACGCTGTGGCACCAGTATTTTCGATACGGTCTATGAGGAGGCAGGGGGTATCGTCCAAATGTTCCCATACTTTACACACGATTTTCAACCCTCCAAAGAATTCCTAAGATTCCGAAAACAACATGAAGACAATGGGGAGGGGGTACATTATGAAAGAGTCATCTTAGCGATATTACGCATTGTAATACGACCTTTCAGTATAAATTATTCTTGTTTTCTCGACAAACACATATGGCACTGACTTAGCTGTGCACATTATTCACAAATAATTCACAAAGTTTACATGATGGCTTCCCTATTAACATGATTCTTCAATCAACCAACCATCAATCGTCAGGCATGCGTATTGAGCACCATCTTTCTAGTTAAGTATTCCAAGGCGCTTCACCAAATTGAAAGGAGCTCAAATTCGCTAACATAAGTGCAAGTAAGCAGATTCAAAGAGATGAGTCTTAAAGTTTTTAATAGTTTCTTCATTGAATTAGTTGCTTGATTTCTTCCCCAGTCGCAATGTATGATCTCAGACGTGGTGAAAACATTTCTGCCATACTGTCGGACTTCTACAGTGGTCATAGAGTCAATGCCGAAGAAGACATTTATGGTGACCTTTTAGAGCCACAGGGAGGTGGAAACCGGCAGACCGTCAGCTTAAGAATTCACACCTTGGAGTCCGCAGAGGCTGGTCTCAAGTTGTTCTATGTGTTCCGTATCCAAGGCATCGACAAGATGGAACAAAAAGGAGACCCATCCAACATCGCGACTATCATGATCGACTACGGAGCTAGTGTTACTACGCCCTCTATCGACAAAACGACACCGCCTTCATCCAAAACGATGCCATCCACTAAGATGGTATCTCCAGTTACCAAAGCGCCAGCTGATTCGTCAAATACGAATAAGTTTTTTGAGACCCTTGGTAGGAACATGTTGATCGTGATCTGTGTGTGTGTGTCGTGCATGATATTTTCCCTCGTGGTGTTGATGTTTGTGTGCACAACGAGGATAAGATCAAGGAAAAAGGACGAGAATTGCCTCAGTGTGTCTTACTCGAAAGCCCGCTCAGCACGAAGGGTTAGCTCTGCATGGGTTCTGGAAGAAATATGAGCTGATAAACCTTTCGGTTTAAAGCCCTGCAAGAAGAGACACTGTCAGCAAACGCTATGATGTTTTAATAACTCCTTTGTCTTAACCAAATCATACACACTGGTCAGCTCGTCATTATCTGCGCACACGTCAATAATCAGTGTTAATAATTAACAAGTGTCAATGACTTGGCTAAAGGAACACGTTGCCTTGGATCGGTCGAGTTGGTCTTTGAAAAGCGTTTGTAATAAAATGCATATAGGTAGAAAGATGTTGTAAAAGTAGAATACAATGATCCACACAAACATGCCTCGAAATTGCAAGGTTTTCCTTTTACCTCGTCAACTAACACGGTCGGCCATTTATGGGAGTCAGACTTTTGACTGTAGCAGACAAACAGGGTCCAATTTCATAGGGCTGCTTAAGCAGAAATATTTGCTCAACAATTTGTTGTGCCAAGCAAAACAAAAGCAGTGTACCAGTCATGTTAATTTAGTTTAACTAATACACGTGGAAAAGCACCGTGTTGCAACTTGAAAATGTTGTACGTTTTTTGAATGACTGAAAATACTATAAATACGACTAGAAGTAAAATGGAAACTTTTTTTATACTAGTTGAAGAAATATTTGTTGGTATAAGCTTCCATTCTTCAGGTTTTTCTGGATGCAGTCGGTTCTCTTACTTTTTAATGTTGGAATGAGAACTAGATAAAACTGTATCGGTAGTTAAAGAACATAGTTTCTCCTAAATCTTAAAGTTACGGTATAAATCTTCGTTTTATAGTTCTATAAGATACTACTTTTGCTGAAGTAAGGACAAAGGCTGAACACGAAAGCATTTGTTTGTTCCTTTCTTCACCAAAACAAAACATTACATCAAAGCAAACTCACCAAAATGTAAACAATTTGTATTGTATTGCCAACCGTGTGAGCTGTATAACTTCTAGTTAAGGTATAGGTTTAATTTGAGTTTTCAAATTATTGTTTTTCCACATTTTATAAATATTGTAAACTATACTTCAGAAGTAATTTCATTATTCAGATTTTTTAACAACACTTAGGTGCCTTGTAATAATGTTAATGTTAAGATGCCAAACAAATCTTGTTGTGTACGAGTTTCGTGTCTTTGCATAATTTGATGGAAGAACTCTTCCTAGACATATATTTTGTATAAAAGAAAGAAAAACAAATATATAAATAAATTTGTCAGCTATGATAATACTGTCTTCTAAAAAAACATTGTGTGGTAGACTTTCAGTCGCGATAATAATCTGCAAAGTACATGGAAGTTAATACTATAATTGTTCATTGATGTGAGTAAGTTTAGTTTGATATTTGACATTGGCCAATCACATGAGTTTGCACAGTGAATGTCCTTCGCTAATTCGTTACTGGACTTTGGACACGTAGTTTTGACATGGACATTTACATTCGCTTTACAAATCTCTTTGCCTAATAAAGAAATAGCAAAGTAGATAACTGTCAAAGCACTATAATGTCAAGGTCCAACGTAAACAAAAGTACATTCGCAGTATATTCATTGTGAACGTTCAATGTCCAATTTCAAACTAAGTTATACTGTAATTGTATATTGTTGTAAAATTCCGGAATGATTACAGTACTCAGTAACTCCTCAGCTGTTACCCAGAAATTACTCAGTTTTACTAAGTAATAACTACCACTTGTTACTTACTTTACTCAGTTGTTACTAAGTAAACCACTCAGTAACTATACACAGTTAAATCTCTGTTAAGAGTTATAATCACCCGTGTTTAAAGGTAACAAGCAAAGCTTTACCAGAGTTATTGTGAATAAAATATAAGTGTATAATTATTTCTATATCAAAATGCTTTAGTCTTTCAAGATTGTAGTAGCTTATAAGATTATGTCACTGTAAAATGTCATTCGTGTTATTAAAGATAACTAAACAAAACAGGCCTACACTTTTTTGATTAATGATTACTGACCGGACAGAAATGTTAATTAGATTTGATCAAGTCTCCTAAGAGCGCTTTGACGGATAAACTTGAAAGCAGATGTCTGCAGTTACTCGAAAACAAACACTACTGTATGTTGGTCTATCTACTTGCAGTCAAGTGTTATACGTGTTCCAGCTGATGTATTTAAAGGCAGTGGACACTATTGGTAATTACTCAAAATAATTATTGGCATAAAACCTTACTTGGAAACGAGTAATGGGGAGAGGTTGATGGTATAAAAAATTGTGAGAAACAGCTCCCTCTGAAGTGACCTAGTTTTGGAGAAAGAAGTAATTTTCCACGAACTTGATTTCGAGACCTCAAGTGTAGAACTTAAGGTCTCGAAATCAAGCATCTGAAAGCACACAACTTCGTGTGACAGGGGTGTTTTTTTCTTTCATAGTTATCTCGCAACTCCGACGACCGATCGAGCTAAAATTTTCACAGGTTTGTTATTTTATGCAGAAAACTGCTCTTTGACAATTACACTGTCTTTAAACCAGTAGTTTGATAATGAACAAGGCCACTGGTTAACGACGCTTTTTTTATCAGCTGAACATGTTATCTTGCATTTTTGACCAAAGTTCACTCGCGTTAACTCTCGACACCAAAGTAATCTTCCAACCGTAATTTATTTTTTTTATATAATACCGAGTAATCCCTGACCCTTATGCATGGATACAACAAGTATACCGCGTGGCTAGACGCTTGCACCAAAAATACATATCTCATGTATGGAATTCAGCAACATTTCCTTGGAAATCCACTTCATATGAAGCTCAAAATCAACTGTCTCAATATTGCTTTAGGAAGAGTCTCGGATACATTTTGATGTCCTTATTTTAGAATGGAGTATTCAGTGTGGATTTAGGTTAATGCGTGGTCGGGTGAAGCTATACAGTGGGTGAGAATGGGGAACTTTACCTCAGCGAACCCGCAGTATTCAGTGCTTCCAGTGGATCAGGTATGAACTATTTAATATCATAATGTTTTAAATAACCATGACGTCTTCATGACGTATTGCCGTCTGCTCTTATGAGTGTTAAGATAAAAGTGACTCAGGCTTAAAACCACGTGTATTGTGTTGTCTAGTCTTCGAGAAGAACTATGCTGATCGAGTTAGTACAAGCCCTAACTAGGACTATTCCTAACTTAGGACTGGTCCTAACTTAGGACTGGTCCTATAGGAGATTTTAAAAACTTAGGCTAGTCCTAAGTTAGGAAAAGTAAGTCGTCCTTTCTCGAGATCGGACCAGTCTTCACTCGCTGTGAAATCAAACCCTGGTGTCCGAGCGTCAGACCATGAGTATGATTCAAGTATGACTTCATTTCAGAGGAAAATATTTTACCGGAAAAAAAAGTTTCTCGCATATGAAATTCATAATCAGTAATGACATGACCAACTAATGACCAACTTGGGCTTTGAACTTCCAAAGGACGAATAAATCTAACTTTTTGTGGGTGTGCATTTACACATAGATGATTAAACAACTGATGGTAACCTGGTTATATACAACACATTTTATGATTTAGAATATAGTTTACAGACAGTTATATAATAGTTTGTCAACACTGTTCAAACCTAATAATCAGTAAACTGTCAATAAAACGTTAAAGGGATTATCATATTCAGGGTCGATATAACCAGATTGCTGTATAACTTTCAAAGTTCTGGATAAAATGGCATAGCAATTTATATCTTGACAAGACAAGTAGACATCAGCCATCAACTAGGCAAACTATTTGGTTTCAAGTACTCAAGAAAGTACTGAGTCTACAGTGCTTCATACCCATATCGGTGTATGTGTGAAGCTAATTTAACATCTCGAAGTACAATATATTTTGGGTGGTAATTCTATTCCATTCCTGGTTAGCTAAATTGTTTTGTTCTTAGCTTCTTTGAGCAGAAAAGCAGAAAACGGGATTGCAGACAGCTCCCTCTTGAGATGACATAGTAATACATGTGGGCAGGCACTGAATGCAGGTTAAAGGAACCAAAACAAAACTCAACTGGGTTGACGTATTGACGGTTTTTTTTTTTTTTTACATTTACAGCAAGAACACATTCGCATCGCTGAACTAACAGCGTCAAGCCTCAGGTAAGAACGGGAGCATTTCTACGAACACAGCTCGAACAAAACAATCGAGGAGTAATTTTGTTCTGTTTTCTTGCGTGTTTACTGATGATGTACTTTTTCTTTTATATGTTTAATGATGGGTAGACCATATAAGTGACCTTAGTTTACAATCTATACACCCGACTCCCATTCCGATTCGCCCTGTGAGTCAAAATTACCAAGAAATCGGCAGTGCTGACACGGATTCCGTGCTAAAATCCCATGCCACTGACCTTCTGGGTCATTCTGACCCCAAAATGGGTCTGGGGTGGATTTCACCTCAATGATTTCACAAAAATAGTATTTGACTAAAGAACTTGGGACTATGAGATTTTAAAAGTGAAGTCTAGTCTTAAGTTAGCATAGGTAACTCGCCCTAATTCGAGTCGAGATGAGAGTCTTTTCTTTGTGAATCCCACCCCAGGTCCCTTGTGACGCAGGATCTGGGTCAACTCTTACCCGGGAGTCAAGAACACATAATCAGAAAAATGAGACCTACTTAACCTTTGCTATCCAAACCTTGGTTCCTTAAAGGCAGTGGACACTATTGGTAATTGTCAAAGACTAGCCTTCACAGTTGGTGTATCTCAACATATGCATAAAATAACTAACCTGTGGAAATTTTAGCTCAATCGGTCATCGAAGTTGCGAGATAATAATAAAAAAAAAAAAACCTTGTCACACGAAGTTGTGTGCGTTAAGATGGTTGATTTCGAGACCCCAAGTTCTAAATCTGAGGTCTCGAAATCAAATTCGTGGAAAATTACTTCTTTCTCGAAAACTATGGCACATCAGAGGGAGCCGTTTCTCACAATGTTTTATACCATCAACCTCTCCCCATTACTCGTCACCAAGAAAGGTTTTATGCTAATAATTGTTTTGAGTAATTACCAATAGTGTCCACTGACTTTAATATATCACTAACGTTATTATGAGCACAGTATTTGTAACTTGACCATTAATAGTTAACATTAAGATCCCACATTGTACCTATACAGTGTTGTTGGCTCTGGGTCTATAATTGCTGCTGTCATATTTAAAAGGAAAATTCTAAACCCCGAGGTAAGTCAAATGTGATTGTTCGTGCTGTACAATTTTAAGATATAATTCTTCACTAAAAAAAAGGCACTGCGTGAACGTGTGTAAGTCAGATAGTGTTTCAAGTCCCTACACATTATGTGGACTTCTTTTGTCTACACTTCGTACGTAGGCCTATAGGGTTAAAACATTCACCAATAATGGCCAACAAAATTAGACTTTCTTATTCACTATCCAAATAAAAACCAGATCAAACTGTTGGCTTACATCAAGCCTTTAAGTGTTATTGATAAATCTGAATGAAAAAAAGGACAGCCGTTCTACACCTAACGAGGTTTCTCCTCCTGTTTATTGTCTCTTTAAGTACAAGTGTCTCTCTTCCAAACTATTTCCATAGGTGTACCCGTTGTTTCATCTCTCCTTGGCCGACCTCCTTGCCTCTATATCTGTCATCTTAAGTCTCATCTTCTTTGGAAAGGATCCAGACTCAGACCGGACGGACCAATCCCCGGCTTGCGCATGGACCGCAAGTCTGGCATGGGTAAGACCGTCATAGACCGTCATAGACCGTCATAAACCGCATCATCCAGTATAAAGAGCTCAACAGTACAGCCATATGTTTGCTTAAAAACAAACCAATGCCATGAAAAACGAGTCTAGAAACACAAATAACCCGACACCTATACGCTCGTACGAAAATAGTGTATACACACAAAAATTCAGACGGTACGATACAAATGAGCTATGTGAAGTACATGATCCCCTTTCCAAGCTACACACAACAAACAGTCCATTTAATCTCCATCTCCTGAAGACTATCCATGTAATCTAATCGAAACGTCAAGTTTTTCCCCACCACTTTTCCCCAGAACCACCACAAAGAGAGGGTCATGTGTTCCTTACCAGGTTTCATCTCCACCATGCAAAATTTCAAATCTTAATCATGTTCAGTGTTACTGGTAATCTTCATGCACAGTTTTCAAATCCTTATCATGTCTAGGGGTTGGGTGGGAGTCCAGACAAAATTATCAATTAGTGTTCAAATAGATGAGATTTACATGCACAGTTACAAGTTGTTTTTGCTTGTTTATTGTCTATGTGTCTCTGATGAATTCCAGGGTCAAACTGTGGTCAACAAAACGCATAGTTTGTTTCACTGGCATTCATCGTAAAGTGCTCTTATATTTTCTTTCTGCAGGGGTTTTACCTGAGTACTTTCCTGCTAACGTTAATTTACTCCTTTGAGGCATACAGAAGAACAAAAGAACAGCTGGCGCAGCTGGTGTCACCACACTACAGCAAAGAGGTATTAAGTATGATTGTGAAGATTTGGAAACCGTTCCAGGAGTTTGATGACAAAGTTATATTTTCGTTGTTGGTAATTTACATACACGTCAGCCCAAGCCGTGAACAGGGGTTTGGGGGGGGGGGGGTGGTTGAGAGTGCGTGTGATGGGTTGAGAAACGGTGATTTGCTTCTTTTCTTATACAATTTCGTAAAGGAAGAAGACCCACAAATAAAAGGTCTGAAGCATTAAAGAAAACGACCATTGTCTAAAAGAAAAGCACACGAACAAGAGCCCAATGTTGCAACTTGTTCCATTTGTACAAAAATGAACTGTCATCTAATGATAAGACTTTAAGACTTTGTCAAATGTTATTTAGGACTTGTTCTATAAAAAGTCTAGCCATAGTCTGACTTACTGTCCATCTGTGGCTGTTGACAGCGCCTTTAAGCCATAGACAAATCGAGCCGAAACCGTAAGTAAAAGCCACTTCTAAACACACCCTTATAATGATTTTTGCTATTGTTTTACCTAGCCTACATACAGCTGTACGCCTTGGTACCTACCCGTAGCGTATACAATAGCCTGGACAATGCCTATGTTATCAGTCGGCATATACCATGCTACACAGCAGATGCCAGTCCAGGTTTTAAAACCCTTATGTACGAGATATAACTATGAGTAAGTTATGTTGATTAGAACTTTATATGTACCAGGGAAGGTTATGTTTACAGAAGCGTATAACACTCGGGTTGAGGCTCCGGAACTTTTGATTTTTTTTCTGGAACGAAAACGGATTCGAAATGGCTGGGTGATTTAAGCGCAAACCGTGCAAATCAAGGTTTCGAAAATGCCACAAGACAATGGTTATCTTGCAGTGAACGTTTATTAGCCATTTTAGTCAGATCCCGTGCCGTTTTGTGAACGTAGGGCCGTAGAATGAAAAAGGCAGCCAGATTGCCCCTGCTTGAATTATAATGACATTCCTAACTCAACATCCAAATTGTTTTGTGTGTCAGTGTTTATGTGAATGAATGCATGAACGCAATTTGTCCTTCTCGTTGGAGTTTTGCTCTACACTCCTTCCGGGTCAAAATTGACCCATATCTGGGTTCCATTGTGTCTGACCTTTACCGGGTCAGTATGTCAACATTGACGCTGAATCCGAATAAAAACCTCGATACAGGTCCACTGGGGCTTTGAATCCGGGTCAATTCTGACTCTGGAATGAGTTAACACTTCTTGGTTTCGATAATTTGTTCTCCTTTTATTTTATTTGCAGATGTCTTGTGATTTTCCATCGTAAAAATGACCCCTGTCTAGTAAGTGTTAATTTTAACGACAAGTTAAATTCAAGAGAAGAATACATGGATCAAAATCTCGCTTCTACGATGGCCGTTGTATATAACTTTAAAATGTATACTTCCTACATGTTAAAGGCACTGGGCACTATTGATTGCTCAAAATAATTGGTACTATAAAAACTTTCTTGGTAACGAGCTATGGAGAGCTTTTGATGGTATAAAACATTGTAAGGGACGGCTCCCTCTGAAGTAACGTAGTTTTTTGGGGAAAGAAGTAATTGTTAACTAAAATATTTGAATTGAATTCGAGACCTCAGCTGAGGTCTCCAATTCAAGCATCTGAAGGCACACAACTTGTGCAACAAGGGTGTTTTTTCTCTCGCAACTTCGACAACCAGATGAGTTCCAAACAGGGTTGTTAGTTTATGCATATGCTAAGATACACCTTCTTCCTCCATGGATACACCAAGTCTTGTCTTTGACAATTATTACCAAATTTGTCCAGTGGCTTTAGATTGCAGACAACATACAGCCGTTTGAAAAATTCTATATAAACTGTGGTGGATGACGTATTTCTTAACGTCTTGAATTAAAGGTTTGATTTGAAAACAAAGGCAAATAGCATTCCATCACTAACATCAATGATGTCATCCTAACTGTAACAGTACACAGACAAACGAAAAATGTTTATTTTTCAAAATTGATGTTGAACAGTGGGTTTGTATAAGGGTTAGGACGTGTTTATCAGCAAATAGAGTAGTTGATTGATGTTAGCTCTATACGTTACCAAAGTAAATTTGCTATTTATTTGCGAGTCAAACTTACTGCAGTCTCAACGCTAAGTTGACAACCTGCAGCTCTATCTCTACCTCCATGTTTTCTTATGAACATTTTTCAATACTGTTTCCGTATGGATTCTCAAACTGAAACCCTTAAAGACACTGGACACCTTTGATTAATGACAAAGACAAGTATTCTCACTTGGTGTATCTCAATATATTCACAAAATAACAAACCTGTGAAAATTTGAACTCAATTGGTCATCGAAGTTGCAAGAGAAAAATGGGAAGACAAAAAACACTTGTTGCACAAAATATGTTGTGCTTCCAGATGCTTGAATTCGAGTCCTCAGTTGAGGTCTCAAATTCAGGTATCGATTACAATTCAAATAATATTTCAGTGATCAATTACTTCTTTCTCAAGAACTACATTATTTCAGAGGGAGCCGTTTCTCACAATGTTTTATATAATCTATCCACAGCGCTATCTTTGCTTGTTACCAAGTTACTTTATATGCTAACAATTATTTGGAGTAATTACCAAGTGTCCAGTGCCTTTAATGAGATTTACAAATTAATACATTTGATGACCTTGTTCAGGACAGGAGTGATGTAGGTGTAGGAGGCCGACTGGCAATGAAGTCGTTTTTCATTACGACGTTCTTCCTCTGCAGCATCGGTATAGTAGTAAGTCAAAAATACAAATCCTTCATTCTGTTTAAAACTTCCTTATTTTTTATCAAAACAATTTTCTACATGTATATTTATGAGGGCCATCCAATGGTTACAAAAAAATCATTTGAATAAGGACGTGCATCTCGGCCCTCAGTGTTCTTGAATTAATGTATACAAAAACAGCTGAGGTCCCGACATCAAGGTACCTGGAAGCACGAAACTTGTGCGACAAGGGTGTATTTTCTTCCATGTACCAAGTGAGTTCAAATTGTCAAAGGTTTGTTATTTTAGGCATATGTTGGAATACACCAAGTGAGCAGACTGGTCTTTAACAATTACCATTGTTTCCAGTGCCTTGTTAAGACACTGGACACATTTGGTAATTGTCAAAGACCAGTCTTCTCACTTGGTGTATTCCAACATTATGCCTAAAATAACAAACCTTTGTGAAAATTTGAACTCAATTGGTCGCCGAGGTTGCGACATGATAATGGAAGAAAAAACACCCTTGTCACACAAAGTTGTGTGCTTCCAGATGCTTGACTGATTTCGGGACCTCAAAATAAAAAACTCAGGTCTCGAAATCAAAATCAAATATTTGAGTTAAAAATTACTTCTTTCTCAAACACTACGTTACTTCAGAGGAATCCGTTTTCTCACAATGTTTTATACTATATCAACAGCTCTCCGTTGCTTGTTACCAAGTATTAGTTAAGTTTTCATGCTAACAATTATTTGAAGTAATTACCAATGTGTCCAGTGCCTTTAAGTTAAAGAGATATTTGAAAGAGCCAGATTGAATACTACTTCAATGAGCCGCATCAATTATGACCCATTTCTGGGTTATTTTGACACAGATTCCAGGCTAATCTGTCCTGAAATTGGGCCAATGTGACCGGCGGATTTCAAACGAGTTAGTTAAAAACCATTCTTACTCAAGTTAAGGAATACAATAGAGTCATAGGGCTAGTCCTGAGTTAAGTTAAAGACTGTCTTTGTGAAATCGACCCCGTAATCCGGATCAATTCAGACTATACGGTTGTGTGTCTATTCTTTCAATTCATTCCTTTCATTGTGTAGGTGTTTTATTTCCTGACGCACAAGGCAGTTACAAAGAGCCAACAATCCTTTGGTGTTGTCAGCCACAAGCAGTATGAAGCAGCCAAAAGAATTCGCAACCGTGGAATCCTATACTGTGTGGTCTTCGTTATATGCTGGTTACCAGGTTAGATCAAAACATTGAATTTATGGCGGTTTAGTTAACCAGTAGTGCCTGGTCTTCGTTATATGATTAAATCAAAACACAGACTGATCTGGTCAAGTTTAATTTAAGTAGTTATAGTCTCACTAACAAACACGGCCTGGTATTCGTTATCTACTGGGTACCTGCAGGTTAAATCAAAACATTGACATATAGACCAAGCCTATGTAGTTTTCATGTTTAGTTTACCAATATCAATACAACCATGTTTCGATGAGCACTTTACAAATTGTCTGTTATTATCCTATATGCAATTTTCATGTTGGTTTGATCATTGAGAGTTACTCTGTCTCTACAACCGAACCAAATCCTTATGGTGTTAACCATATCTCATAAAGGCTAATGGTTTTACCGTCAACATTACGCAATTCTATCTCTGTAATTTCAGCCTCAATTGTCGGCATCATCACCTACACAGAAGTCGCCAAGACAGAGAACCTGATCGTTCTCTTCATGTTGCAAGGCTGCATAGCCAACCTCCAGGGGTTCCTCAACTGCCTCATCTACGGCTGGATACGAGGTGGATTCAAGAGCGCCCTCAACATGTACAACGTGAGAGGCAGCCGACAGTCGTTCAGTTACAGGAAGAAGAAGACGCACAGACCGTCTTTCATGGGCTACCAGACCTTCGGCGTGTTCTCGTCAGAGGAATATGACACTCTGAGTGATCCGGAAATAAATAAGTCACGGAGGCCGTCGACCCCTGGAGTGGCTATTGATGTTATGTAGAGATCGAGGTTACAACAGTGACCCGGTAGTAGTTAACTTCATGATGCCAACAGTGTTTCATTTGTACATGTGCAGATAGATAGCGTTAGTGAATACACCAGTAGCCTACGACATTATCAGACAATATTCTACCTTCTTTCATTCTTAGTCTTCAAATTGAAGGCTCATTTTACTTTTGTGCAGTTGTCTAGTTAGAGTAGCCTTTATATATCAGTTTTATTTCCAACAAATTCGAGTATTTTTTGTAAACTATTTTAACGGGCTAATTTCCGTTGATATGGTATTGCAGTTTTACAGTCCAGCCCTCAAACCACTCCCCCCATCTGCCAGGCCACGTGGTCATAACGGAGGGGATGTGAATGTTTTAAAGCCATAATACATTTTCGGAACAGAAAAAAAAGTTCACTGATTTACAAATAAAAAAACAGGGTTTACAGAAGATAATGGTAAAAACTTCTCTTAAAATATTATTCCATGGAATGCTTTACTTTTTGAGAATACATTAAACCAATTATCAATTCTCGACAACGAGAATTACGGATTTATAGTAAACACATGTCATGACACGTGGAACATGCGGAAACAAGGGTGGGTTTTCCCGTTATTTTCTCCCGACTCTGACGACTGTGCGGCACCTAAATGTAGCCCGAGCCCTAAATGTAGTTTGCCGCACAGACGACCGATTGAGCCTAAATTTTCACAAGTTTCTTATTTTATATATAAGTTGTGATACACGAAGAGTGGGCCTTTGGACAACACTGTTTACCGAAAGTGTCCAATGGCTTTAAAGGTAGCGCTGCGTTTTGTTTGTGTTTTTTTTCTCTCAATATAATATTGATCTATAGGCACAATTATAACTAAAGATGAAAGTCCCATGTGTGAGTTCCAGCTGAGTACAATGTCTACTACAGCATTAAACTGTCATGGTATTTTTCACCAATATTGATAAGGCATACATCCGCGCTTAATAATGAGGTAACAGCGGGTACCAACTATAAATCTCTGGTCATACTTATTGTGAACGGACACCAACCCTCAGAAACCTGAGATACGATCACGCATGAATAATTTTTCGTATTCAACGTTTTGGGGTGAACCAAAACATACTACTTCGAATGGAATCCTTTCTCAATTTTTTTAAAATATTTTTTAGGAATGATGTATTTAATGAGAATGTGTCAATATTTGTTTATAACGCCCAAAATTAATAACTGTGAAGCTTGTCATTTTGTTCAGATTTTAATTTTCTGAGAAAAAGTAAAAGTGTCCTTAAATTTAAAAGAGTACGTGCATTTGCTTGTGTCTGTTTCTAATTCACTGTAATAAAAAAAAGGAAAATAAAAAAACTGTGTCAACAAGAGTTCCTTATTGAAAAAAAGGTAATTCTCCTTCTCAGCCACAGCCCATAAACTAGTTGAGCAGATACATTTAAGAAACATTAACTTTGTATTACTATTTTCTTTTCTTGCCCATGCCCTGTACAGCTGTAGGCGGGGCGTGACTGACCGTTGTTGCGTGAATGCGCGTATTGTGACGCGCGCAATGAACACGCGTTGTTCGCAAGAAGGCTACCAATGTTTAACATCACAGAGTACTTTGTACGTGTGTAAATAAAGTGTGAGCGCGTTGCTAGCGCGCTCTCACACAACAAACACGACATGATCGACTAGACTACTAGACTAGAACTACACAAGAGCAATGATGCACAGCAGGCAAAGTTACTAAAAACTTCCTCAGTGTAGAGTGTTTCACCACTGCAATTTGCGGCTACTTCCATTTCGAAGTCTCTAAAATAAGCTTTCTATGACAAAATGATTCAATGTGTTTGAACTGCAACTGACTGGAAGCTATGGATGGGGCAGAAAGTGACTGTAGTGAGAGCTACTTCTCGGCATATGAGCAAGATGAGAGCTTCAAGCCGCCGAAGCTGGAATGCGTCACAGTCGTCTCTGCTGAGGAATTAGAGAAACCATTAACAGAGCAACAAAGCGATGAACAGGGAACTAGGGGCGGGGAAACGACCACACTCGAGGAGGAGGAGGGAATCAGAGCTGGATGCACGTCACTCATCTCAAAAGGTTCGTTTTACCGTAGGCCTATTTGTATTTTTATCTGGTTATCTTTTGTACCGTTTAAAAAGGCACAACATAAATAAACAGGCTTTCGACGAGATACCAAAAACATAGCGATGACATAGTTTTGGCAACTGACTTGGTCGTGTATTTACAAATTAAATACCGGACTTATCACATCCCCTAGGCCAGGTTGGGTTCCTTCGTTGCAGTGCAGTCCAAGTCCGAGGGCTAACAAACCGACCACACAAGATACAAGTCTTTAACCATTGATACACTCTACGCGTAGGACGTGAAACATAAATTCGAAATTCGCGCTGTGCAAACATGTTTGCATAGTGATGATTACCCACACGTGAGGTTGGTGGAGTGCGCGAGTATCTGAAATATATGACAGTTCAGACTCTAGCACGATAGAAACATCCTAGCTAATGTAACCGACAAATCACCACACTGTAAATAACTTCTACAATACTTTGTCTAGTTTCTCTTTTCTTGAAATTTCAGATAATGGAAACAAAACTTCTGACGCTAGACGACGCCGGGTGAGGCACAATTCCGAAACAACTAAAGTTAGAGATTCGTCCGTAATAAATCACGCCCTCAACGGCATGAACACATTGTACGTCATGTGGGCCAATGATAAACTTTGCGACACCATCGTCACAGTAGATGGCAAAGAGTTTCCCGCCCATAGTGTTGTCCTGGCAACTCACAGTGACTACTTCCTGGGTTTGCTACTTAAACAAAAGACTAGGGTGAGTCTACCACGTAGAATTTCCATTGACGGTCTGGTTTCGGCCCCTGGGTTTGGGAGACTACTAAGTTACATGTACACATCAGAGATCGACCTGAGGTGGGGTAACGTGTGCTCTACAATGCAGACTGCTAACTCCCTCAGTATGGCCCGAGTGGTGCAACTGGGAAGGGAATTCCTCCAAAGTTACAACATTGAGAGTTGTCTGAACGCCCTTCTTGTCTCCAAACAAGCCAATCTAGGTTCTCTCCACGCCAACATTCGTAACTTTGTCCTGGATAATTTCATGGCCGTCAGTCGAACCAAAGGATTCCTAATATGTCCGGCTGAGATGCTAGCGAGTCTCATGGCAGACGACAATGTGAACGTCGACAGCGAGTTGGACATTCTTCTTGCCGCCAAAACCTGGATCCTCCATAATGGGAAGGATGGTCTTAAAGGCGTACCGATACTCATAAAGCAGGTCCGATTCCACTACATTCCACCAAACGATCTCGAAAAATACGTCAAGGACGATGAGCAGTTGATGCAAATACCGGAAGTGAGGTCAAAGGTCATGGCGGTTTACTGGCACAGAACTGCATTGGCAACAACAAGTGACACAATTAAAAGGTCATCACAGACAGGGTCAAACGAGAAACCGACAGATGATGACTTCAGCAAACTACTCGTGACGTCTGATCAGGACAGTTGCGACAGTTTGTACATGGTGAGGAAAGAGATACTTAATGATGTACATGTTATCAGAGGAAATTGTTATTATCAAGAAAAAACAGTAGAATAGAAATAGGATGAAAATACTTTCTAAAACACACAATGTTGGGTTAAGAGAAAACAACATTATGAAATTCTACATTCTACAACAAAAACAATGCATATACAACGAAGTACTTTTCACACGTCATCCCATAGTCGCCTTGCAGCAATGACAAAATATCCTCTCTATTTCTAAGGGTTTGCAAACTTAATAAAGACTGTTTAACGAAAGAATTATTTGAGACAACCCGTGCTGCTCTTTTCTATAGTCTAAGAAAAGACTCGTTTCACAACTATCACAGAACATGAATCGAAGCAGAACATTGAAACATTGGGCCATCTGGATACAGCACGCAATTCACTATTTGAGACATGCCCTCCAAGTTTCCCGATTGGAATGCAAGGCAGTGTTTTTGTTGAAACTTTGATTTTAGATTACCAGTGAAGAAGAAAGTTCATATTCACTATCGGATCAATCTACAGTGAAGAAGATTCCAAACCAACCTCAGTCCAAAGGAACTCAATCTTACAGGAAGACAAAGACCTTGGCTGAAGATAAGAAAGGTCGATCAGAGGTTATTTCAAAAAACAAGGTGAACATACTTGACTCTCTCTAATGTTCTTTAAAGTATTGCTTCTGAAACAGTTGTGAGAAAAACAAGTCGTTTTCTCAACCAACATATATTTCATTTCTTTGTTTGATTTCAGATGACCCGTGAAGAAGAATGTTCAGCTTCACTATCGGATCAATCTACAGTAAATAAGATTGCAAATCAGTCTCAATCCACAGGAACTCAATCTAACAGGAAGACAAAGACCTTGGCTGTAGATAAGAAAGGTCGATCAGAGGTAATTTCAAACAACAAAGTGAACATACTTGACTCTCTCTTATGTTCTTTAAAGTGTTGCTTCTGAAACAGTTGTGAGAAAAACAAGTCGATTTCCCAAACAACCTATATTTCATTTCTATATTTGATTTTAGATGACCCGTGAAGAAGAATGTTCAGCTTCACTATCGGATCAATCTACAGTAAATAAGATTGCAAATCAGTCTCAATCCACAGGAACTCAATCTTACAGGAAGACAAAGACCTTGGCTGTAGATAAGAAAGTTCGATCAGAGGTAATTTCAAACAACAAAGTGAACATACTTGACTCTCTCTAATGTTGCTTCTGAAACAGTTGTGAGAAAAAAAAGTCGTCTTCTCAAACAACTTATATTTCATTTCTATATTTGATTTCAGATGACCAGTGAAGAAGAATGTTCAGCTTCACTATCGGATCAATCTACAGTGAATAAGATTGCAAATCAGTCTCAATCCAAAGAAACTCAATCTTACAGGAAGACAAAGACCTTGGCTGTAGATAAGAAAGGTCGATCAGAGGTAATTTCAAACAACAAAGTGAACATACTTGACTCTCTCTTATGTTCTTTAAAGTGTTGCTTCTGAAACAGTTGTGAGAAAAACAAGTCGTTTTCTCAACCAACATACATTTCATTTCTATATTTGATTTTAGATGACCCGTGAAGAAGAATGTTCAGCTTCACTATCGGATCAATCTACAGTAAATAAGATTGCAAATCAGTCTCAATCCACAGGAACTCAATCTAACAGGAAGACAAAGACCTTGGCTGTAGATAAGAAAGGTCGATCAGAGGTAATTTCAAACAACAAAGTGAACATACTTGACTCTCTCTTATGTTCTTTAAAGTGTTGCTTCTGAAACAGTTGTGAGAAAAACAAGTCGATTTCCCAAACAACCTATATTTCATTTCTATATTTGATTTTAGATGACCAGTGAAGAAGAATGTTCAGCTTCACTATCGGATCAATCTACAGTGAATAAGATTGCAAATCAGTCTCAATCCAAAGAAACTCAATCTTACAGGAAGACAAAGACCTTGGCTGTAGATAAGAAAGGTCGATCAGAGGTAATTTCAAACAACAAAGTGAACATACTTGACTCTCTCTTATGTTCTTTAAAGTGTTGCTTCTGAAACAGTTGTGAGAAAAACAAGTCGTTTTCTCAACCAACATACATTTCATTTCTATATTTGATTTTAGATGACCCGTGAAGAAGAATGTTCAGCTTCACTATCGGATCAATCTACAGTAAAGAAAATTGCAAATCAGTCTCAATCCAAAGGAACTCAATCTTACAGGGGGACAAAGACTTTGGCTGTAGATAAGAAAGTGCGATCAGAGGTAATTTCAAACAACAAGGTGAACATACTTGATATGTTCTTGCTCTTAAAACAGCTGTGAGAGAATATTGTTCCCTGTTTTCAAACAACCTATATTTTTCCCCGCAGTATATGTGCAAGATTAGAGGTGACCATTGTTAAAATTCTAATTCATGGGAAAAACTACGAAAAAAGATACGGTGAAAGTCCCCTGTGAAAATTTCAGTTGGATACAGTGCCTCATTACGAAAACAGCAAACAACTGTCGCTGTGTTTTCATAAGAACGTCAATGTATTCATCAGTGTTACAGAAGTGAACAAGTCACTAATTCTTGTAATAGTAAGCATCGCTCTAGAATTGTAAGGTCGTGGGTTCGAATCCCAGCGAGTAATATGCCTATTCTGTGTTAACACAGAGCTCGGGAAAGTAATGCGTATACAGTGCTGACAAGGTTGTAGCTTGGGAAAATTGGATGCCGGCTAATATTGTCGAGGGTGGGGTGTATCGGGGGGCAGCGTAGCACCCCACAACCCGGGTCCGCTTAAGGGCCCCTGGTGGGGTTTAGGGCAGCGTCCTTGGATTGGAATGTGAAGAGTTTCAGTAGATTTTTATGGCCGACCGGTTCCAACCGTGGTAGCTACAACCTTGAGTGCTGACACACATCGGTGTAGATAGGTAAAACCAAAATAGTCTTTATACCCGATGCAAATGTCCATTTATCACCCATTCTAACTTCATATTACTGTGTTTTGAGGGTAACTTTTGTGCCTCTTACTTTCTATCTAGAGCAAGCCACCTCCGCCATATAAGGCCGCTACATTACATGAGGAAAACCTCGTTTCTCAGGCACTGTCTTCCAGTGACACTCTTTCGAGTACCTCATTTGTATCATCCTCACCGTTGCCTCAATCGCAACCAGAACATCAAGTCAAATCAGCTCCGCCACTCGCCAAAACATCTCAGACTCCGTCTGCTTCAACAAACATGTCAGACGTAAGACGCCGTTTAAATACAGTTATAACATAATAATACATACAAATTGGTACCTTATTGCTTGTAAATTTATTTGGCTATCATATTCCCTTTTTTATGTCTTCCAATAATTCGTTGCCCCTCTTTTTGCTAGAACTGTTTTAAAGTAGTTTCCAATGAACTGGGCAGTGGGCACCTTTAGAAATTGTCAAAGACCTGCCAGTATTCTCACCTGGTGTATCCCAACATAATTATGCATAAAATAACAACCTCTGACATTTTTGATCAACTTGTCATCGAAGTTGCATAAGAATAATTAAAGAAAAGGCACACTTGTTGCATAAATTTAAACGCTTTCAGATGCCTATATAAAAAGCTTTAGGACCGGAGTATTTTTTGAGTGAGAAAATTATCACAAAATATTGTTTCTCCCGTGTAGTCCGTTCACAGCGAGAAACACATATCAAAGGAGGTGAACAACAGCACTCAAACCACGGGAGCACCCCTCCTCCGCGAGGTTGCCTCACCGAGCAAATCCTCGTCATTCAAGCAGAAAGACATTATCAAATCCAGTCAAAAATCTTCACTGAAAACCCCGCAAAGTCCCACACCCTGGCCAATGGTAAGATATGGTGAAAAAAACTCCATTGTCATTTGGGATTTATGTTATCGAGCCGACATACTAGATATCAATTTCATTAACAAAATTGCGATTGAAATATATTCAGATAGGAAAAAAAACCATACCAAAGACGAGGAACAATCGATAATATGTTTAGTGCGGTTAACGATGACGAAGGTGCTCTATGTTTTACCATTTGTAGCGTTTGTGATTGATTAAATTTTAAGTATATTTTCTTCACGTTCTGTGATGATTTCATTACAGCCTAAAACTGTACTCGGGATGGACATGGATTTAAAACCAGCAATAACACCTGTAAAAAAACTCAGGAACTACTTTGCACCCCGCCTCACGAGCGACTACCGACTCACAGCATCCAATCCAAAAGCTCTGGCGAGTGGACCAATAGCGTGGCCCGTTACTCAGCACGCGGAGAAGAAACGCAGACCTGACGTCATTGTCACGGTCGGCGGTGTTGCGAAGAGCGGAGAGTCTGAAGTGATGGGCCGTTTGGTAGAAGCGTTTCTATTGGATGATAACGAGTGGCGGGAAATGACGCGATTACCAGTGGCAAGGAATCATCACGTGGCACACTTCCTCAATGGCTATGTGTATGTTGTTGGTGAGTTGAAAACAATACGATCGACTGCCTCATTAATTTACACCTGGATGTCTTGCACTACAGTAAGGAGGAAAGGACTCCACAATACAAGGAGGTTGCTTTTATTTGGCGTCTCGACTGATGATTTTTCTATCTACCACTTAAAGATTCAGGTTAATTCAAATGTAAACTTCCAATTAGAACACACGAGGACAGTATTAAGCTCCTTCAAACTATGTATCCCCAACGTTGCTTTTTTACACTTGTTGCCCTCATCAACTAGAAATGTCAAAGGCTTAACCAAGAAACAGAAATATAAATTCTACCAGCAAAAAAAAAAGCCACACGGCCCAAAATGTCCTGGACAACACAACCTTTCCAAACAGTACTCAGTAATAACTTTGTTCAATGAACCTTGGTATGTAATGACGTCATCACGCTGCCGTGTTGAAGGTAAAACGATGATGCACTAAAACGCATCTACGCCACACGGCGGCACGCAGGATGGGCCAATAAACGACCCGCTTTAACCAAGAGCGCCCTTTACCAAAATGACGGCATGTACTAAGATCCAAAATCGAACTTGTATCTTTAGGTGGTTCAGATCCACATGCTGATGGGGATGACTTTCTCAAACCAGTGAGATCCGTACTGAAATACGACGTACGGAGCGGTGAGTGGAGCGAGGCACAGCCGATGGATACCGCCCGGGTATTTCACGAGGTAACGGCGCTGTTTGGCCAGCTCTACGTGGTCGGAGGTCAAGATCACGCCGGACGGTAACACATTTATTTTGTAGCCATGATTTGATGGTTAATGAATTTGAAAACAAGAAACGTTAAGGGCTCAAATTATAGCCGTGTTTAATTGACTTCTACACTGTCTTCACACATGCACAAGGCCACAATTAAGACAATGATGTTGAAGATGTTACCGTGTATGCCAGAAAGGGGATTCAAAGCAATGGAAGTAGACATTTCAACACTATCATAACCAACGTTTAAATACATAAAACGAATGTCAAGTTTGGCGTGTTCCGACTATTTTAAAATGGCCGGTATTTTGGGAAAAGTTCAACGTGAGATCAGGCTTGTTTGTTTATCCACATGCCACCAAAATCCATTGAAAGGCAACACATCTCAGGCAACAAGTAGACAAACAATATCACAACGTAGAGCTTGGTTCCCGACAAACAAATATATTATGTATTTATTTTAGGACACTTGCTACAGTGGAGTGTTATTCCCCATCGACAGACAGCTGGCGATACGCAGCTTCCCTACCATCGCCTCGGTACGGCATGGCTGTAACTGTCTACCGCGGTCAACTATGGGTAGCTGGTGGCTTCCCTGAAGATCGCTTGGCCGAAACGTCGACAGTGCCTACAGATGTTGTCTGCTACAATGCATTTCGGGACGAGTACGTATACATGTGTTCATTTTGAGGCCTTGCCTGCCTGCATTTAAATTGTCACCCGCATTTAAAGTAAAAGTAATTACCTTTGGTTTTTGAAACTGCTCGTGTTTTTTTAAGCCTATTTGTTTTATGCCCTACAAATGTAGACAAATGTAAACAATGAAGCTACCATTTGGAAAACTCATTTCAAAAGGTCGCGTTTTTGAGATATCGCAAAAGGTCCGGAGCGAATGAAGTTCAAGCAGGAAGAATAATTCGTAATTGGAATACACGGTAACGAGAAGCCTTATTGTCAGTAACGTGTCTCATATTCAAATTTGAGACATAAAACTGATATCTTTTTGCATATTCACATCACTTCGAAGTGGAATGTTTCTCACAATACTGGGGTGGATTTAACAAAGAGTTAGGACTAGTCTTATCTCGAGTTAGGACCAGTTACTCGTCCTAACTTAGGACTATCCATGCAATTTGTATATCTCCTAGGAAGGACTAGTCCTAACTCTTTGTGAAATCGACCCCTGGTATACTATCGAAAGCTGATCTAACCAAAGGTTTTATTGCCAGTTATTTGAAGAGTGTCCCGAAACGTGTACTTCCCTTTAAAACCCAGTTACTTTAATACACACACAGACTCACACATGGTTTTCCCCGCAAGTTTACTAGCTACTTTCAATTCAATCCATGCAAAGCATCAAACAATACATCCGTACGGTTTACGTAGAATTTATCGGATTTATTATGACATAATTATTTTGGCTGTGTATGATATGACTGTGTCGTGAATCGTGGGTGACAGCTCATTTGATAAATGCATTTGTTGGGAATATTAATTAATGTTGTTCTTGGACTTGGTCACGATCAAAGAAATCCATGGTAAATACAATTATCTGTTGCTGTGTGTGTGAAGAATAAAAAATACGATAAAAAGTAACTCAAGCTTTAAGAAATAATATCATCAGATTTACGTTAAAACAGATAACTGAAAAACAATTGTGCAATTAATTCCCTAAGAAATAAGAAGTTCCCAAACAAATTATTCTGTTACCTCTGTTATACGTCGAATGCATAAGCAAATCGAGTAAAACCATATTCTGTTCTTAACGTCAACATTATTTACTGAAATAAAAGGTGGACCCTTGTAACTCCTCTACGCGTCCCACGTTGTCACACAAGTCTCCTCGAGATGGCAGAGAGACTCTACATGATTGGTGGATTTGTTGGTGATCCAGGTCCTTCAGAGGAAAAGAACCAATCACTGTCGACGATAGAGATGTTCGATGAGCGTAAGGACGAGTGGGTGTTTGTGGCCGACCTTTGGCAGGGTCGCCATGATGCGAATACAGTAACAGTGGGTACGTTAGTATATTTGCCTATATGAACTCAAACCACCTTTCCCCATATATTCATGGTCAAAGAGCCCTCCACTTCATTGAACTTTCGTTCGATTAACCTATTCATATTCGCCAGGCTGACTCACTTCAGATTTTCAAGGGACTTTTCAAGACTGAATTATTTGAAACTTCCTTATGTAACAGTCGATCTAAGTCTTATTTATATTTTGTGACTTTGTATCGTAATCTTATTGTATTCTTCAGGTGATAAAGCCTACATTATCGGCGGCATGGATGATGAACACGAAGACCCTCTGCCGAACATCGAGTGTTTCGATCCGGTAGCGATGTCGTGGACCGATGGACTAGCGCCACTGCGGTCACCAAGGTTCGGACATGCTTGCTGTGTAATCCCTGCAGACGCACGCATCAAATGGGCAAAGTCTTAATCCCATCATGACGTACTTCAAAACTAGGCCCTGCAAGAGGATTTGACTAGTTTTTCGTTCAATTCTCCTTTAGTTTCCCACATTAACTACAAGGGAACCAAACATTGACAGCAAAACAACAACAATTCAAAGGCCCCACAACGAATTGTGCACAGTCTTTCACTATTAGCTTCCCAGAGTCAAACAGCGGATTAGGCCCAAATTATCACAGGTTTTTTTTTCTTCATTTATTTTATGGTTCATATATGTCAGCTCTACCTTACAAAACCTTCACTGCACGCACTGAGCTATGCGTTAAGGCTTCCAGATTATCCGCACCGTCAACAACCTTCCATTCATGGTTCACGACCTAAAACTGAAGTTAATTTCGTATAGGGTGACATTCGGAATTCTCTTCAATGTTCATGCGGCAGGGTTTAGCCGAGGGAATAGAGGACTTGGCTTTTTTGCAGTATACAGAAGACAGTGGAAATGTTTAAGTGTAAAACATAAAAGAGTTCGTCTTGTTCGGGAATTTAAATTGCGAAGACTCATGCACGCATGATTTGTGTATAATTTCTTGTCCTTATTCTTGGAAGCTTATGGATTGAGACCAATGACATAAAAAATAAAAAAATAAAAAAAACTATTATGGGAATTCTTAAGACTTGGGTGCTCCACGAGGCAATTTGTGTACACATTGCAACTGTAAGTGCAGTGACAATGGAAAGAACACAAGAATTCTCCACAAGTAAAGGATGCATTTTTGAGAACGTGTGAAATTAAGGTTGTTCACTTAAAATGTATGATTAACACTGTGCAACCAGTGAGGTAAAGTTCTAAATAAAGTCCAAATCGAGAGTGTGTGACCTTTGTATGCATCATTTAAAATCTTTACAGACAAACAGTAAACATTTGGGGTCGAAATACATATTGTATTTCTTGTTCTACTGCGATTTGAATGACGAGGACCGAGGCACGTGTAAGGTTGCAAGTAATGCATTATCAATTGAAACTATAATGACGTACAACTATACATGAATTGAATACAGTCCAAAACTTAAAAAGAGGCAGTATTTATACAAATTCATTGTGAACACGCACGATGGTCGCCTAATTTTCTTGCTAAAAAAATTGTTTCTGCTACATGTAAGCACGAAGATTTTCTTGCCGTTAAGCAGCGCTATAAAATTGGGCCAATTACACTGAAGGGTGAAATGCAAAGCTTAATGTGTACCATATTCCCTAGACATAGTTCTTCTTGAACATACTAAGTTTAAAGGAACACGTTGCCTTGGATCGGTCGAGTTGGTCTATGAAAAGCGTTTGTAAACGTTTGTTATGAAATGCATATGGTTAGAAAGATGTTTTAAAAGTAGAATATAATGATCCACACAAGTATCACTCAAAATTGCACGGTTTTCATTTTACGTCGCGAACTAACACGGTCGGCCATTTATGGGAGTCAAAGTTTTGACTCCCATAAATGGCCGACCGTGTTTGTCGACGAGGTAAAACGAAAACCACGCAATTTCGAGGCATATCTGTGTAGATCATTGTATTCTACTTTTACAATATCTTTCTAACCATATCGATTTTATAACAAACGGTTACAGGACGCTTTTCAAAGACCAACTTGACCGATCCAAGGCAACGTGTTCCTTTAATCTAGCGATCAAAGGGCAAAAAGCAAATTCAATCACAAAATGTCTTGACGATATATCGAAATTTATCTTTGAAGGCAGCTGTTTGTAAGCTCCATGCAATTCCTAAAAGGTTTGAAAATTGTTGCCATAAGGGGAAGCCTGATAGATTTGCAGACCAATCTCTCCGCAAGAGATATAACACTACCGTTTACTGGTCAAATTCGTTTTATTCTCTATCAACCTTGCAAAGGATAACGTTAAAGCTTTCCCCGCAACTTGGTCAATATTATGCGCGGTGAAATTAATTCCATTCTCTGCAGCTGGGGCAGAAAAATGCACCACGCGAAAGGATGAACACTTTGTATAATAAGAAATATGTAAAAAATATGTAAAAAAATACAGGCGAGTTTTGGGAGCTCGTTTCCTATTGCTATGGGAACATATTACCTGATTTTTATCAAAAGATGAGGGTGTCGTTTGCCACACAATAGCCCTTTGAGTTTCCATAGTACCCTTTGTATTCACATTAAAATGATATTAAATCAACAAACATAGTTGGTGAAGAGGAAGTGGGGTAGGCTTTTGTATTTGTTTAAAGTAAACTCAATCGATCAAACAACTAAGGAGCAAAAAGACAGACGAGAAATGACAAACAAACGTTTGTGGACAGATAGAGACATCTTATTTTCTCCTTCCTACACACAATAACAACCAAGTTAATATAATAAAACACACGTCAATGTTCCACGCAGGTTTTCATGTTTGGTCACGAGTCTGGCACGATAACTCGATTTTAAAAAGGTTGTTTCACACATACGAATATTAATCGAAGTCTCGAAAGCTAAGGCCATCCACCCTCCACACTTTCATGTCGAAGTCTTATGCGTATCTGTTGGGCGCGATCGGTCAATCTGCGCGATCAACCGATCGCGCTGCGCTATTGAAAGATGAATTAAGATCAATATTGGTCGCGCAGCAATCGGTCGATCGCGCAGCAATCGGTCGATCGCGCAATGAACATCTTTGCGCGATTGACCGATTGCTGCGCGACCAATGGATATTTCAATAGCGCAGCGCGATCGGTCGATAGCGCAGCGCGATCGGTTGATCGCGCAGATTGACCGATAGCGCCCAACATATCCTCAAACAAGGTACTCAAGGCGCTAGCCCTGGCGGCCTTACACTTTCGTATTGTACTACAGTTAACAGAGGAATATAAGAGTCCTATATAGGGCTATCAAGGCGCTTAGTACAATTGATCTTCAGAAAGATAGGCTATTGAAGTGATGAATTGTGATACACAACTAAGTAGCATCTAAAAAGGGTTTACACTGTACATATAATACGACCCATTCAGCAGCCACTGCCAGGAGTATCGAAGAGATAAGTGTTATACGCGAGGCACGGGACCACGGCTTTACGTCACATACCGAGGACGAAGCATTAATGGTCACTTGCTTGCCTAAGTACACAAGTGTAACGACTCTCGAACCCACGCTCTGCTGATCAGAAATACAAGAGCTTGATCCCCCCACGAAACGCCACTATTAGAGTCAGACGACTACACAACACTGAGTACACTTGGAAAGCACGTAGACGTTTCTTAACAACTTCACAATTCTTACCACGAGAACTTTATAAATAAGAGAATACGAACATGACTTTTTCTCTACTTGGTAAAGCCTGTACCAGGTAGATTGTTAGATGGCTGTAATTAAACCTGTGTATTAGTGAACGTAAGTGCTTCGATAGAGCTTTGAATCGGTCGGGCTCTTTGATCTCGTTTATCTTGTTCCGAAAAGACGAAAGCAAAACGTGCCTTTTCCTGAAACAATGGTTTTTTAAATTAAATCAAAATACACCAAAGTTCTTTAAAGTGATTTTGACATTTTCATCTGTAAATTGATCGTACAGTTTTCAAGGAGTTAGATTGGACTCATCAATGTTTACGTTAATGTCCATTGAAGTTGAGGAACACAGATAAGATTTACAGAATAATATAATAGCTGCAATCATTCAATACAAAGTTATGCCCAGAAGGAAACTATAAATGCGTAATTGAAATACGTGTTAACGAAATTGAATGAGTTTTGCTGTTATTTGCTGAAAATTTGTAAAGAAGACATCTTACTTTACGATGTCGTCATCCCGAGAAAAATCATCACAGGATGTCGCCATCTTGTTTTGATGTCATCATCCGGCAGTGAATTTTCGGAATGTCCCAACTTTTCAGGGTGTCACTTACAGAGATCCGTACTATCCAAAAAAGATTAACCTTGGGTGAGATTCTTAGTCTCCAACATGCAATTTTCATTTCATATTGTGCCTTGCATAAAAGAAGAAATCATCAAATTTAATTTGACAGACAAAGATGTCCAGGCGGGACGAAAATTGAGCTGGGACTACCCAGCGATTACTTTTTGGCAGATCTAATAATTACTGCATGCAGACAAATCTATTACATTCGATTTGATGAAAATTCCCATGTTATTAAAGGATGTTTCTTAGAATTGCTTTCTGATAATTCTGCAAAAAAATAAGATTAAATTTACACACACAAGAGATTGTTTATACACTCATCATTTTCAAGAAGCTTGGAAGGCTGATGATTTCACGACTCAAGACCGCCCTCGGTTCAACTGTGTGCAATACAGGATACAGTTAGTTTCCTTGACTAAAGAAACAACTAGAACAACGAAGCTGCCATGGCGAGCTGCCGATCGCCAGATAGAACCAATGACTGACAAAAAACCAATCATTTGATCAACTGATGGTCAAAGGGGCGGGGACGTTGCCAAGTTTTCATTGCTTTAGCTCATTCCACTGGAACCAGTGATATATTCTTTCAGTTTTATATTTTCATATACTAGATACGCAAACAGCAATATTTGATAACAGTTTAAAATCGGTACATCAGTGCAATAAGGAGTTATGACCATTTTAAAGTTGTCATTGTTTCAGCTCTTTCAACTGGAACCAGTGACAACAAATTTGGTTTTTGTTTCAACAAGTTATTTCAAAACTAGAAAATTTTAGTTCGAGTTTGCCTCTTAAAGATATCCAGAGGTCAATGTTTCAAAATATTTGTTTTTTCCCAAAACCTTAACATTATTGGGAAACGGTTAAAAATTACAAAAAATTACTGGCAACTATATCACATTGGCTTGTACATACCAGAAACAACTCAATTCAAAGACTAAAACTTAAAACAAAAAATTAACGTTTCCACTGAGTGCGGACGGACGTACCGACGGACGGACGGACTGAAATAGGTATTTATTCATAGGCCCGCACTTGTTTCGCAGCTCGCCAAAAAAGGCTGAAGAATTGTTCTTTACCTTGGTCAAAACAAACAGATTGTCAGTGACAGCCACTTCAGTCGCGTCACTCAAAGACACACTACAAATACTCAACAGAGTGGATGGCGAATTCATCTTCATAATCGCACAATATGAGTGGAAAACCGAAGTGCTGTAATCACGTTAGGCACAAAGGCACTCGTTGATTTCAATACATTTCACCTTGCCTTCATACTTCAAATGTTATTAAAAATTGTTTGTATACATACATTCATAATGAGAATGCAGTTTTAGGCACTGGATGGACACTATTGGGTAATTACTCAAAATAATTGTTAGCATAACAACTAACTTGGTAACAGGCAATATTGAGTAGAGCTGTTGAAAGTTTAACACATTGTGAGAAACGGTCCCTCTGAAGTAACGTACTTTTTTTTTAAGAGGCCATATCTCACTAAAGAAATCAAACTTCGGCTGAAGCCTTGTATTAGTCAATTGAAAGCACACATATTAATTGTGTTAATTATTCTCTTGCAACTTCGATGACTAATTGAGTCCAAATTTTCAAGGAGTTGTTATTTTATGCATATTTTGGGATACGCCAAGGTAAGATACTGGTCTACTCTTTGACAAATACCAAAGATATTCAGTGCATTTAATGGATCTACGTAGTAATAACAAATCATGGTTATTAATTACCGTGTTGACTAAACACAAATTATTCGATTTTATGCATGAGGAGACGTTACCATTGGTAACTGTACAGTACGTCACTTTTTATTATTATTATCACTGTAAAGGCATTTAATGGATCTACGTAGTAATAACAAATCATGGTTATTAATTACCGTGTTGACTAAATAAAAATTATTCGATTTTATGCATGAGGAGACGTTACCATTGGTAACTGTATAGTACGTCACTTGTTATTATTATTATCACTCTAAAGTCGTCTGTGGGGGTGCACCAAGCGAGTTTGATGCAGTGTGCCTCCGCTGTTTCAGTCACGGTTTCTCCTCACCCCAAAGTACTCAGTTAATCGTTCACGGTTACTATTGGCCAGTCAGCTGTAGCAATCTCCAGCACGCACGGTTTCTTATTATGCCAGACCCATTCAAATTAATAACGGTTTCTATGTCTTCAATTTTATTTCTATCAGAGCGGTCCTAACACTCTTAAATGCAATCAAGTAAGCGAGAGTCGTCAAAGGCTCACGAGTCATTGATGACGGACTGCGTTTTGACATGGAGATGGAGTTAAACCGTGCATCTTACGAAAACAAAACCACCAATGTCGATCTCGCCCAAAATTACGATTCTTATGATGGAGTGGAAGACGAAAAAGAAAATAGCTGGGGAAGTTTTGCTGACAGTAGTTTTGTCTTAGCTCTATACGGTGTCATCTGTGTGGTTGGTATCGCTGGTAACCTACTGGTCTGTGTTGTGCTCCTCCGTGTGCCATCCCAGAGGTCAAACACAAGCGATTTCTTGGTGCATCTCTCCATTGTTGATTTCCTAGTTTGCCTACTTGTCATTCCCTCCAAGCTTGTACCGCCTTCGGAGACACCAGTTCCAAATCCGGGGTTCTTTGGCGAGGTTTGGTGTAGGCTGTACGGGGGGCAGTACCTCTTCTACGTATGTATGTTGGTGTCTGTTTTATGTCTGGTAACCGTCAACTTGGAGCGGTTCGTAGCCATCGTCTACCCTCACAAGTACAAAGTGGTGTTCACCAGACGAAATAAAATCCTGATTATTGCCGTTTGTTGGTTTTGGGGGGCAGTCTCAAAGTTCTTTATTTTGTTTCTGTTCGACGAAGACGTGGAGCATGGGTGTGGATTCATGGGCTGGCCTAACCCAACAGTTCGGGCAGCCGTTGGATTGTACACCTTTATCATCCAACTGCCTCTTCCTTTCACGCTGATGATCGTTGCGCAGTGGAAAGTTATTTTGACGCTCAAGAAACAAGTGAGGATGCTAGCTGGTCCAACAGGTGAGTCGCTATATGCCAACTTAAAGGTCTGTCTTAAAAACTTAACATTATATTCGTATAGATTGTGTTTGACCTGTGACGAATTACTTGATAAAGTTTGGTTGTGTTTCAAAATAACTGAAACCAAGAAATCAACCAGTGGTTTGAAACGGCTGACAGACCAACTCCACCAAAATCAACAAGGATGATATTTCCTGAAAGACCATACTCCATCGAAATCAACCAAATGTTTCAATCTGGTGGTGTACCAAATCTTAGAAAATCAACCATATTCCAACGATTGATGGATTTAGTACTGCTAGTGTTAAAGGGTCTATGTAACTTTTGTAGGACAAAAAAAAACAATGTCCACAGATTTAAACTAAACTTACACAGTTTTAAGGTAATGATAGTAGAAAGCTTCCCTGAAAATATTACATGCTGAGGTGCTGTAGTTTTGGGGAAATGAGTAAAACAATGTCATGAAAATAATTTTCGTCTCATAAGACGAAAATTATTTCAATCATTTACAAACGTATTTTCATGACATTGTTTTACTCTTTTCTCAAAAACTACAGCACCTCAGTAGATACTATTTGAAGGGAAGCTTTCCACTATCATTATCTTCAAACCCTGTAAGTTACATGTAAATCTATGGACATTTTGAAAAGTTACCCAAATCCTTTAATAGCAGCTGTGTGGATGAAGAATGGCCATAACGATGTCAGCACACACCCTAATCTAGTCTTGGTGCAAGACGTTTCTCGTTTCCTTTTCACGCACACCGCGGCCAATTCACCGACAGCGCGCGCACCGACTCACCTGACTTATAGTCCACTCGGGGCGGTGAGTGAACCGCCCCGAGTGGACTATAAGTCAGGTGAGTCGGCGCGCGCGCTGTCGGTGAATTGGCCGCGGTGTGCGTGAAAAGGAAACGAGAAACGTCTTGCACCAAGACTAACCCTAATCCAGTCCACATGTAAAACGGGATAAGAGGGATATTCCCAGTGTCAACTCCCAAACACAACCAAATGAAAACACCAAGGTCCAATTTGTTTAGCCTCTAAGCGGCCAGCAGAACGCTGACAGAACAGGAAATACGATTGTCTTTGTACATTTTAAAACGAATTAAAGGCAGTGGACACTATTGGTAATTACTCAAAATAATTATCATCACAAAACCTTTCTTGATTACGAGTAATGGGGAGAGGTTGATAGTATAAAACATTGTGAGAAACGGCTCCCTCTGAAGTGACGTAGTTTTCGAGAAAGAAATAATTTTCCACGAATTTGATTTGAAATCAAGCATTAGAAAGCACACAACTTCGTATGACAAGGGTGTTTTTTTCTTTAATTATTTTCTCGGAACTTCGACGACCGATTGAGCTCAAATTTTCACAGGTTTGTTATTTTATGCATATGTTGAGATACACCAACTGTGAAGACTAGTCTTTGACCAATAGTGTCCACTGTCTTTAAGTGTCTTCCTTCAACACTTTCATAAAATTTCCTCTACAGGAGAGAAAAATACATTGAAATAAAACACAGTTATTTAATATTTGCAACTAAACAGAGAGTGAATTTTGAAATTCGTAGACTTGCTGAAGTATAAACTCATTTTAAACTCGACCGTGCAGTTTATCATGTTTATTACATTTCACGCCGCCAGTCGTCTGCGCCGTTTTAAGGATTCAGTTGTTGTGCAGCTGCAAACATTTATGATCAGTGCTTTCCCTGCCGGGAAATAATTGTGTGCATTTTTTAAGAAAGACACTTAATTCGTATAAGAAGTTAACAATGAGTTATCAAATGACAGCGGTCCCACGAAGTGACACGAATGTCAAAAGGAGGGAAACTAACAATATGAGAAAAACGACTTTGAACGACATGCACTTTTTAAAAATTGTTTTTTAATTGCATTTTATAGTCGCATCATTAAAATTTTAACACGAACTTGAAGCGTATGAGTCAGAATACCTATTTATCTCATTATTTAGCTTAATTTCTGTTTAATTAAAGCATTATTGGCTCTGAAAGATTCGTGTCACTTCGTGAAAACGCGAAACCCGGATTCTGACATTCGCGCGCAGTTGGTGTCACTTCGTGAAAACGCGAATCCAGGATTCTGACATGCGCGTGCAGTTGGTGTCACTTCGTGAAACCGCGAAGATGCGCGTAACCCAATAGCATATTGCGCCGAACACCATCGTAAAAACTGGTACCCGCTGCGCTAAAAATAGTTTTTCTCTCAAAGTCATTAAACATAATGATAAAAGTATAGTTTGAAAGACAAACACTTTTAAAAAACGGTTTTTTATTCCTTTTTTTAGTCGCATCATTATAATTTCAACACGTACTCCAAGTAATATGAGCCAATATACTTATTTGTCTCATAATTTTGCTATATTTTTGGTTAAATAAAGCGTCATTGGCTCTGAAAGATATGTGTCACTTCGTGAAAACGCGAAACCCGGATCCTTACATGTACGCGCTTAAAAATACCTTTTCTCTCAAATTCACTAAAAACAATGATAAAAGTATAGTTTTATGATTATAACAAATATTTTCATGAATTATTGAATGTACTATTTTTTAGACATAGTTTAATAAAAGTGAATCAATTCAATTGTTAAACAAATAATGAAACAAACACACTTCTCAAAGTCATTTCAAGCTACACAATGCTGTGCTTCTGAGAGTTTTTTTATTGGATAAACAACAAATTAATCATACAATAAATATTATATTAGGATTGGAAAAAATTGTTAAATAATCAATTAAGTTTATCCCAAAGACAGTTACAAGTTAAACTTTTTATATTTTCAAGATGTTGGCTTATTAAACCATACACAAATATCACACTGAGTTTTGGTGAAGAACTGACAAATTAATTACTAATTAAAAAACATACTTGTAAGCATGTTCTCACACTCATCTGTTTTCATGAAACTGCAGCAGACCTTCATTCTAGATTGTTTTGCCACTAGGCATGTTTCACATCTACTAATAATGATAATATTACTAATCACCATAATAAACTATACATTTATAAAGAGCTTCATACGAAGTGCCTCACTGGTTTTTAACAAATTATATTAAATCATTTATTGTTCATAGTTATGTCACACTTTGCTCAGTATTCACGATTGACTCGCACCTAAGATCAATCTTAGGTGCGAGTCAATCGTGAATAGGAATGCTTCGAAAAATGATGATTTTCATGACTTATCAATATCTGTTTCTAGCATGTTACATTATTACCACCTCAAACAAAAATCACTTGTTAAGTACATATGAAACATTCCTTCATTTCATTCATGCACTCATAATTATAACAACCTTAGTTTAATGATAAAACAAAATAATAATTTGACATAAAAAACAAGATTTCATAGAAAATTAATTGAATAAAAAAAGTAGTTTGAATTGCAAATGAAACGAGCAGAATTTACAAAATAAATCACAAACAGTTGGCAGGCAGTTAAAAGCTTTACTTATTTTAATAAGGGTCTTGTTCTCCTGAACAAGTAAAGTTTTATGCTGATCATTCTATTTGCACTGTGAAATCGAGATTATCGCCAGAGTCTATTGTATGATCTTAACTTACTTTTTAACATCTGGGATAATATCACAGTTAATGTTTATGGGTTTGGGTAACTGTATGTATTACTGTTAAATCTTTCTATATATAAGTTGTCTTGGACATATTTAAAACTAGTCAGTTTTTCAACCACACACTTACTTTATTTTGATAAAGAGCTGAATATAAATAAGTTTCCCTTTGTGTTAGTCATCAATAATTGCCATGTAGTTTGCTAATAAAGATTGCGAAAGGTTGGAGAGCCAGGATAGACCCAGGAAGTACCCCCTAACTCTTTGGTAGCACACTGAACAGGTAAACTAGATTGTGTACAGAAGAAAAGCGATTGTGGTTTATATCAGTCCATAAATATTGAGCAAGCTGCCCACAGGTGGCTGGAAGATGGGGGTCGTCTTGATGGGCTGTACTTGTTTATCTGCAATCAGACACATTAAAACAGAAAAACAAGAAAATATGAATACTCGACAAACAACATTTTAAAATGTATGCAAAACCTATCACGAGTGAAAAACGATATAATTGTTTTACGTGTTCCTGTGTGCTTTCATATAATAGTCAGTAAACAGTGTAAAACACACACTGGCTTTTAATTTCTGTTCACATAGTTAAGTCGGGGGGTTTGTTTTCAAAATAAGACCATTCAGCTGTTGTAAATCCACAAACTGAAGTCAACAGTTATGTACATGTAATAGACATGCATCCAATGTCATGGTTACAAACCTGTATAAGTTATTGTTTTGCCCTCGTGCTCTTATGAAGTACTCATCTTCGGTTTGTCTCCGCTAAATTCCATGAAGTCCTTATATCTGCTGGGCCCAAAACTCACGACTAATCAAGATCCAAGACCAAGACCAAGGTCTGCGGAAATTAAACCTGAATAACAAAACAAATTCACAAAAATAAAAATAATTAAGGGTTTACTGTGTAAGTTTGTCATTTCACTTGAATTAAATATAAAGGTGCACCCTTGTACAACCTACAGTTACCTATGTCCACAATTATTAAAGACTGGACACTAGTCCATTTTGGAATACAGGAGAAAACATTAACATTTGTAAATTTAATGTGAAAAGGTGAAAGTATTAAATGGAATGAATAACTAACACTGCAATAACAGTCATATTCATAACGAAGGTAAAGTAACGTCTTAAAACATTATTAACGTACCTTTTGGGGGATGTAAAGTGAAGCCATTCCGTGTGTAGTATTACATCTGTGCACTTTGCAGAACCTATACAAAAATAATTACAAAACAAATTAAACTGTTAGTGTTATGCCTTACTAAATTAAATTAAAAAATGGAATTGAATCATCAAAGGTTTCCACAATTTATCAATGCAATTGAGTGATATTAATGACAAACCTAAGTACTACAAATTTTTTGAAAAAGCGCAGCTAACTATATTATCTTCTGATGACAGACTACCGACTAGTTTTCTACTACTGTACACTATATTACTGTAGGACGGTCCACACTAGAAACTAGTTATTGAAGAAAGTGGGGTTAACTCATGTCATAATCATGTAGGTTCGAATCCCCCAACCAAGCCAACATTAAATTAATTAAAAAGGGCAAAATAGAGCTGTCAGTTTCATCAGACATCATTTATCATAAAAAGTTATTGGCATGATTTTTAATAATGTATGGACACCATACTATTATTACTACTACTAGTGCATAAATATAGAGGAACATCGTGGAGGAAGGAAGTATGGAAACACATACAAAAACACTGTCCTGCTGTAATAAACTAGTAACACAAACATTTTATTGCATGTTTGCTGCCTGCATACCGTATGCAGTAAGTTACATGTACACAAAATGTACGATGCATGAGTTATGCGTACGAGTCTACGAGTTTTACGACTCACGAACGAAGGCATATTCCTAATTGCTGGTATTTCTATATTAGGCTGTTTTAATCTTACCACTGAATGAAGTACAATGGTCTATAAATTATAAAGGGTACTTTTACGTTTGTTTCAAGACTTATTTGCACTCGTTAATTTACAAAAAGTAAAACAAAACATCGTTCAGTACTTACTAAAATCACCATACACAACACGTTACAGCCTGCCAAGCCTTCCATGTGATCTGTGTTGTCAAGCGGACAATGCACATGCGCGCAGCTCTTGTCCCCACGAAGACGAACATAATGCGCATTTTGCAGCGTGAGGGTTCGATCAGATTTGGGGATGAGTTCAGTTTGTGTCACTTCGTGAAACCGCCGGGTGGGCGCGCGCCGTTTTCACGAAGTGACAGTTATCTTGGTGTCAGTTCGTGAAAACGCAAACAGCGGTTTTCGACATGTATGTTACAAAACGTAAAACCGTTAAATACCATGGCAACACTTTTTTTGACTTTTAAACTCAATGAGAATGAAGATTTCCTTCAACCCTAACGGAATATGTAAAAAAAAAAAAATCCGAAAAGGCTTACTTTTTGACATTCGTGTCACTTCGTGGGACCGGTGACGATACAAAACCTTGCGCTGCCAAAGTCCCAGCAACGGGCTGAAACAAAGATTCGTTTATTTCATCAACACAAAACACAACTAAGTTACTGTTGGGTCGGTCTTTAGGAAACTCCCAAGTGCAAGTGTTGAAGCGAAGACGTGCTGTGTCTATAACTGTCATACATCATCTTCATCACCACCATCATCGTTCGACAAAGACACAAGTCCGTGGCCGCTTCATCCTAAACTTGTAATGGGGCGCACTTCAGGAGTCGCCGCCATCACCTGATCTCTTTCAATCGCTGCTCTTTTTAGCACATCTCCACTTCTACCACTCCACTTTGTCACAGTGTCTACATATCCAGCGCAGCTTAGGGCGACCTCTGCCTTGAATTGTCATACATGTGTTGTTTTTTAATCATGAATGATTTGTTTCTTCTCCCTTCACTTTAAGGCTCTTCTACTCTCAACCCGGCCGATCAGCATAAGATGTGGCAGCTCCGCACTACCCAGACGCTGATCAAGACCCTCCTAACCTTCGTCATCACCTTCGCCGTATGCTGGACTCCAGTCCAGTTAGTTTTCCTCGTCTTCAACTTCGGTGTTTACGTGGACTTCTCGTCGCCAGTGTACCACGTCGGGATCATCTTGGCCGTGTGTAACTCCTGTGTCAATCCGATCATCTACACCTTGACGAACCAGCGTTTCCGGAAGGGCATACGAGAGGCTTTCTGTCCGAGGGGTAAATCCACCCGTGTGGGTGACAGGAGCACGGAGATTGTATCTTTGTCATTAAATACTAATAGATAAGCACATCGTTTGCTGTAGATATCACCAAGTAAACACTCCTTGCCAGATGACACTTAACAGCCCACTGCAGACGTCTATCACAGCACCACAGAGACATGATTAACGAATTGGTAGCAGCGGTGGGATAGAGTAGCATTCGATGGTACCGAGTAATAAATATTATACCCATTTACTCAGGGTGGTAAATGCACCTAGTTATAAATATTACATACACTAAGGGGTAAATGCACTCAGCTATAAATGTTACACCCACTATAATACAACCAGTTGTAAATATTACACCTACTGTGGGCGTAATGCACTTAGTTATACATCAGCAACTGAGGGAGTAAAACGCACCAAGTTATGAATATTATACCCATGCACTGCGGTTGGTAAATGCACCTAGTTATAAATTACACCCACTAAGGGGTAAATGCACCTAGTTATGAATATTATACCCATGCACTGCGGTTGGTAAATGCACCTAGTTATAAATTACACCCACTAAGGGGTAAATGCACCTAGTTATGAATATTACACCGACTGTGTGAATACATGTAGGCCTTCCTAGATGATTGTTTGACCCACCGAGTGGCAAATGTACCAAGTTAGAATATTACATCTAATGTGGGTACAGGTACGTACCTGGTTACACTTAATGATGGGGGAAACCACCCCGTTTTGACTAGTACATCCGGGGGGTGTTCAATTCACAAAGTAACACATATTACACCCACTGAAGGATTAATTGCACGAGTGATTAATAATTATTACACCAACTGAGGAGTAAATGCACCCTGTTATGGATATACACCCATTGAGGAGCAAATGCTGAATGAGGGGGGTTTAGGGTGTGCTCCACACCCAATCGAAAATATTACATGCGGGATATATTACACACAGTGAGGTGGGAGTAAACAGAAACCCAACTTGTTTACGCCAGACGGGCCGGCTTCAATATCATAATCAAATGTAGCGGTCATAGCAGCTAATTCAATTTTCTCAAAGGTGTTTACGTAAAAGTTGTGCGAGACACATTGAATTATACATAATGGAACAAGACAAGGCGTTACAACTGCATCATGAATTGGGTATAATGCAGCTTTAAATGAAATTCCCTTGTTACTAAGTAGTAGTCTTAATCTTTATGACCGTGCACCAAAATACTTATCTGATTATCCTCCTTAGTTGAAACCTTCATACTCATCTAAGAAAGGTCAAAGTGTCCCCATAGACCTTTTCGCAAACACCCAATGCGCATGCAAGCGCTAACAGTTGAACGAGGTGCATGCTGGTCTAGCTAGTTGATCCCCAGTTACACCAGCATGCACCTCATTCCACGCCTACAACGTGCGCGTACCGTATATTTGCGATAAGATCTATGATATCAATACGTCAATATTATGAGCATGCTGTTTAATAATATACGAGGATGTATTAAATGCAACTGCTGAGTAAATAGGTTAAAGGACAGAGGAATAAGAATATTGGAGACCTTCAATATTCGTATGCCTTTATTTTGCAGAATTGGTAGAGCTAAAACAAAGTTTGGTTAGACACTACCAACAGATGGCATATGGACTCAACCACCCTAGTGGTGTTTTTTTTTTTTTTTTTTTTTGGGGGGGGGTCCAGTCTCTTTATGGCTCAACTCTCCCGCATCTCCCCTACATGAAAAGAACCCAAATCTTTAAAATGTTGGGTTCCATTTGGTGGCGAGTATGGAGAAAAAAAGTAAGAGAAAACATGACCCAATTAAGCAACAGCCGAAAATAGTTGTTGAAGTGATTTACAGAAAGCGTTTTGTTCTATAGTACGAACTCCATTTTAAAATTATTCAATGATGTTTCAAGATCCCTACTAATCCTGCATAAAACCCTAGTGCACATTTATAAGGCACTTGAGATACATCTCAAGACGGGTTGTCAGGTTTGCCATTAATGGTGATTTGTAGTGTGACATCACACATTGCTAATAGGTCTGACACACTCAATCTTCACTCTTTGTGAAATCGGCCCCACTGCACGTTAGAGAAAGTGTTTACCCCAAGCGTTCTGGCATGATATAATGGCCTGTCATAATGACACCCTGGCGCTGTATTACCAAACCTAGTGGCAATTGTTTTGAACGATTTCATGAGACGGGGGCGACCGTAATTGAAATGGATACGAGGTGATTGGGGCATATTGCTGGCATTATACCATGCCAGGGCAAACACCTTCTCTTTACGATACATGCACTAGGGCGGATTTCACAACGAGAGAAGAATGAGAGCTCCTAACCTAATTGCAAAGCCTTGGGATTACTTGGAGTGTTTCGTGACATCGAGTCCAGACGTTCATTTTAACACATGGGTACTCTTACAACAATGAACTCTACCTCTAAGCTGGTTTGCTATCTATATAATGTTAGTTTTCTATCATGCTGAATGTCATCTAACTAAGGTTAATTGCGTGACCTACAAGACTATTATTCTTTCATTTGTCTGTATTCTTGAAACAATTTCTCACGGGGTTTTGACTGCTCACAACATAGGTATAAGTAAGGTAACATCGTAACACAGTTTCTTTCTGTATGGAAACACAACAGTTTATGTATTCTAAGAGGTATTTTCTTTAATAACATATTCGAATAAAAAAATGAAAAAATGGTCAGGTTATGCAGCACAGCAACAACTGAGAGTTAATAAGGCAACCACTAAAGACTATTTACAAAATGTGTCTTTCCTTTATGTCTTGAAATGTTATCTTTATTTAGTACAGATCATCCTGAAGTTTAAATGGGTTAACTCTATCCAATTCATTGTAAAATATGAGGACAAAGAAGCTAGATCGTTTTAAACGAAATCAAATTATACAGAGTCCTTCGAGACAATGTTTTAATTTCTTTTTATTTTGTTCCTTCGAAATATTTCTGTCGTAGGAAAGAAACTTTTATCAAGGAAAATAATAATAAATACTCCTTTCACAGCATTTATTGCACAAAAAGAAACTGGCTCCGCTATCGTGCCAAACAAAAAAGTTGTTTGTGAAAAATAGCTAATGGTCTGACGTTTCGACCCTTGCAGAATCTTTCTCGAAGGCTTAAAGGCAGTGGACACTATTGGTATTTGTCAAAGACTAGCCTTCACAGTTGGTGTATCTCAACATATGCATAAAATAACAAACCTGTGAAAAATTGAGCTCAATCGGTCGTCGAAGTTGCGAGATAATAATGAAAGAAAAAATACCCTTGTCACACGAGGTTGTGTGCTTTCTGATGCTTGATTTCGAGACGTCAAATTCTAAACTTGAGGTCTCGAAATCAAATTCGTGGAAAATTACTCCTTTCTCGAAAATTACCTCACTTCAGAGGGAGCTGTTTCTCACAATGTTTTATACTATCGACCTCTCCCCATTACTCGTAATCAAGAAAGGTTTTATGATGATAATTATTTTGAGTAATTACTAATAGTGTCCACTGCCTTTAAGGACCAGGGCCGAATCATGACTTGTGTTGTAATTTAGCCTTCGAGAAAGACTCTGGAATGAATTAAATAAAAAGCAAACTCAATTTAAGCATGCATCTTGCAACGCATTACTTCATTAGTTATAGAACGGTTGACCTTTATATTGTTTGTAAATTAAAAATAAAAAGTACGAAGCAAATCACGAAGCAAGATATGGAGACCGGAAAATCAACGGTTAATTAGAACCCAGGAAAATGATTGGGTTGGACAATGAAAAGGTGACTATAGAGCAGGTTGAATCAATGAACTCCGGATTAACTTGTCGGTTTGGCAGGAGGTTCTGTCCCCCACAGATTCGCCCCGCCCCCTATATGGCGAACTGTGTACAAACATCGTCCGATAGCGCCCTCTTTTGATTCATCCTCTTCCAGACCATGAGTCACAGAATCTCCAGGCGGACAGAATTCCCATGGGACACCGGCGCTCTACAAACTGAACTATCTAACCCTTAACAAAAATGAAGCACTTACAAAAGTAACCAGAGCCTCTCTCCAGGTTCTTAAATTCTTGTGAAGGCGGCGGGTGGGGGGGTATTTCAATCCCAACTGTACATAATAAACCTTTTGTGTTTGGTCCACATGACTCGTAAAAGGGGTTACTCATGAAGGGGTTAAGGGCTAAATATAGACATTCTCATTGAATTAACATTTAAGTTATACCATGCAAAACATGTTAGCCCGGATAACGACTAATTGATTCCTAACAAAACTCTTTCCCGCAAAATGGTATCGTTCCATTACTCTCGACCCGCATCATTGCTCCAGTTTAAAGGAGCGTTACACACCTGCTTCCTAACAAAGCAGTTCTTTGGCAGTGTAAGCACCTATGTAATCCACCATATACATAAACTGACAAACCTGCAGAAATTTGAGATCGTTCGACTATGTGATTGGTCACGTGAAAACAGTGAAAACCGATTTCCACATTTCGATGACGTCGATTTAGAAAAAAATGAAGAAAACAATCAGTTTTATTAATTTCTCATATCATCAAACATGAGATTTTATACATAAATTTTTCGAGGGGATGTTTTTAACTATCATCATTATTAGATCGTGTATGTTCTATTAAAATATATGATCTTTCTTAGACGAGTTTTGTCTTAGCAATTCTTTAATGGTTTTTTAATGTACGGCATGGCAGGTAATTAGATGAGGCGTGTCTGAACTAGATTAAAGCAAAAAAAAAACCAAGCAAACAGATTCATCTCATTTCAACATTGTCTATTTGCAATTTAGTGGCTCTTCTATCCCGTGGAAATGTTTCAAATTTAAGAAGATTACGAAGAAGCGGTAAAAGAGGAGGGTTTGGCCTTAAAAGTACCCTCTGGGGTTTAGGAAATCCTTGCTTGGTATTAGTGTTTAGCGGAGGATGATCAGCAAACAAAGTCCTTTTGATGTTAAGTTCTAGAATAAGAAAACAAAAGGGCGGTCTTGATTTTTGCAAGTCTTGTATTTGAAAGCATTTATACTGTTTGTTTTTTTGTTATACATTTTACAGAAGGACTAGCTTTATTATTATTATTATTTTTTTTTTTTACATTAGGAGGTAAATAATTTGTGTGACATGAGTTTCACTTTTTGTAATCTGGTCAAATCCCGCCACTACGCAAACTCACAAATTCTGGCCAACATCAGTTTTATAATGGGGGGGGGGTGCAATTTTGTTCTTCTCGTTTTATGACTGTTCCTTTGTTTCTGTTCTGAATATATAGACTTCGAGATTTTCAGGGATGAACAAATTGTCAAACACTATCCAAGCACGAAAACTATGAAAGAATATTGAAAGAAAACAAGGCAACGGTAAAGGAAACTGCGAGTAGGTCTAATGGACCGAGTGCCTATCGGTTATTAAACTAGATACGTTTAACACGCGAATCTGCAAATACAGAAGGTGAAACCACCACAGGGGTGCGCAACACTAAACCAACCCAACAGTAATCAATACATAATATAAAGTCTCTCAGCCTCTTAAAGGTACTGGACACTAGTGGTAATTATTACAAATAATTGTTAACATTAAAACTTACTTGGTAACGAGCAATAGAGAGCTGTTGTTAGTATAAAACAATACGATAAACGGCTCCTTCAGAAGTAACGTAGTTTTTTAGAAAGAGACCAATGCCCAATTTCATGGAGCTGCTAAGCACAACAATTTGCTTAGCATGAACTTTCTTCCTTGATAAAAACAGGATGACCAACCAAATTTAAATTTGTTGCATATTGCTTGTTACTGGTATTCAGCTGTTGTTTACTTACCCTGAAAATCATTCGGAAATTTGGTTGGTAATCCTGTTTTTATCAAGGAAAAAGTTTCATACTAAGCAAGTTTTTGTGCTTAGCAGCTCTATGAAATTGGGCCCAGTTCTCACTCAACAAAAAGTATACTTCAGCTGAAGCCTTTTATTAGGCATTTGAAAGCACACACACATTTTGTGGAACTGGGTGTTTTATTTTTTTCATTATTCTCTTGCAACTTCGATGACCAATTGAGTCAACATTTTCAAGGAGTTTGTATGTTGTGCATCTGTTGCGACACACCAAGTGAAAAGACTTGTCTTCGACAATAACCAGCACCTTTTTAAAAAAAATCAGATATATTTACAGACAGCTTAACTTAAGATTTCTTTCACTTTTTGGTAGGTGAGCTGTTTGGAATTTGAGAGCCAGGCCTACAAATTAAGATTAAAACGGCTTGGCGCATGAATTTTGTCATATTGTGGTGCACCCACATCAGGCAATGCCTTGAGTAGACAACATATAGAAAGCTGGCTCTCCATCAAATTGTGAGTAATGGACGTCACTCCCACGTGACATTATATAACGACTAAACCAATTAGTTTGTGCATCCGTCACTCGATTCCGACGAATTCGTATTAAAGACATTGGAACAAAATAATCAACGCCTCGTGAGACCGGCATCCATCGAGAGAGGCTGACATACTGCTTCCTGTTTGGGGAGAATTTCTAGGGACGAGGATGGACTTTTGCTTACCCAAACGCACCAAATTTGTTGAATGAACAAACTAACAAGTGGCTGATTAAGCTTCAACGCCACTATAGTCATACCGCTCAGAGGTGGACTTCGTTATAAGGGATACTAGGTCTTAACTTTTGGAGAAGAAAAACCATGAATAATTCGCAGGATTTTCCGTTGAATATTTCTAAGCTACTCCCTGCCATTCAGATTAATGATTCATCAAATGGTACAGATGAAAGTGACGTTGTTTGGGGCAGCACTGCAAATAGAGGTTTCATCTTTTGCCTGTACGGCGTTTTCTCCATAGTTGGTATTGTCGGTAATCTGATAGTCACTGTCGTGCTGCTTCGTGTACCGACTCTACGCTCAAACACCAGTGATTTATTGGTGCATCTATCTCTAGTTGACCTCCTAGTGTGTATACTTGTCATCCCCTTCAAAATTATCCCAACTACCGGCACTTCAGCACCGAATCCAGGGTTCCTCGGTGAGCTCCGATGCCGAGTTTACGTCAGTCAGTTTATCTTCTGGGTAAGTTCCCTGACGTCTGTCTTATGCCTAGTCACCGTTAACGTGGAGCGGTTTGTAGCCATCGTCTACCCTCTCAAGTACAAAGTGGTGTTCACCAGACGAAAAAAATACTTGATGATCGCGTCGTGCTGGATTTTAGGTGGTATCTCCAAATCGTTCCAGGTGTTGCTGTATAGTGAAGATGACGTGGTCGGGTGCCATTTTCTGGGCTGGCCGAGCCGTGCAGTCCAGGCGTTTGTTGGGTTGTACACATTCACGATTCAATTGCTGGCACCGTTCGTACTGATGATAACCGCGCAATGGAAGGTGATTTTAGCACTCAGAAGACAAGTCAAGAAATTGACAGAAAGATCAGGTAAGTACTCAAATCAAGTCAATTTCCACTTTATGTTCACATCACATAGGGGTAATACGCTAAAACAATTGTGTATGGCAAATTAGGATGATTAAGAGCAAGGTTACCCCGAGAACTTAAGCAGAGCATAAACGTCTGAAAGCACACAACTTCGTGTTATAGAAGGGTGATTTTTCTTCCACTATAATCTCGCAACTTCGACGACCAGTTTGAGATCAAATTTTCACAGTTTTTTAAAATGTTTTTTCTTTAAAATGTTTAGAGATCACCAAAAGAGAAAACTGGTCTTTGACAAAAGTGTCCACAACTCCTATAAAACGTTGGGCAAATCATGTACCTATTTTATAACATTGGTTATACCAACAAAGCGAGAAAACGAACACTTCGATCACACAACAGAAATACGGTTATTTTTGTTCTTATTTTTAGCTTCTTCGGCGTTTAATCCATTGGATCAGCGTAAAATGTGGCAGCTCCGAGCGTCTCAAACTCTGATCAAGACCCTCCTGACCTTCGTCATCACCTTCGCCGTCTGCTGGGCTCCAAACCAGGTAGTGTTCCTCGGCTACAACCTGGGTCTCGACGTGGACTTCGCCTCTCCTGTGTACCATGTGGGTAACATCTTGGCCGTGTGTAACTCCTGTGTCAACCCGATCATCTACACCATGACAAACCAGCCATTTCGGAAGGGGATTCGGGAGGCATTCTGCAGGAAGAGCAGGCGCTGGGTAACTCCTTCGGTCTGAATCCGTAGCTTCAATGGAATTTGGTTCTGGTTCATAGTGAATGTTCTAGACGGCACAAAGGTCCCATATATACCATGCCCGATACATGGCAAAGGGTTTCCCCTCCAACTCACCCATACTGCAAAACACTGTTTTCGGCTTGTACAGTCAATCAAAGATCATTTATGGAGCTCCAAAGTCAACAGTGTGTCCTTGGGGCTGAAGCACAGGTGAATGGTTTAGTAAGCCTTATGGAACGGGAGCCCACACCCGATATCGAACACTATTAGACAGGCCTGTGTGGGGTTCTCTGCTTACCGTAAGCACAGAATCGGCGCTTACGGAAGCAGGGAATTCTGTGCTTACGGCAAGCGTACTACACGGGTTAGCGGCGAATTATGGCTTCTGCGCCTGTGTACTCCACGTTACTATAGGCATTTTACGGCCGTGTCCGAGTTGGCGACTTCGGACGCTCAGCGAGCATGATAGGCGTGCGTGATTGGACGTCAACAAAATGAATAATTCATTTGCCTCACATCCTGTGTTGTCTGATAGGTCTAACGAAATATATAAATATTCATGGGCTGCATACTAGCATATCCGAGAGCCCCCCCCCCCCCCAATTTTTTCCACAAGTGGAAATTTTTCAATACAACACATTAAACCCGGAAGTTACAGACCCGACAAGGCTGTCGGCCTGACGGCCTCCGCATGCGGTTAGTGGTACGAGTGCGGATGACTTGTGTGCACAGTAGTCGTACGATGTGAAAGTGTGTATATGGGTGGACCATGCGGTGTGATCGCAAGCACCACGCACAGGGTATACGGGTGGGTTTACAGCGGCGTCTTTTCGGAGCGAATAATGCGACTGCCTTGAGCAAGGCTAGTGCCGGCCCAGAGAGCTACATTTTTTCATAGACGCCATGCATTTATTTTGTATTTCACTGTGCTATACTACCCATTTGATTGAGTGCTGCATCAGTTTTAACGAATACGAGAATTGTCCTCTAAAATATATTACATGTGAACGGAAAGTGAAACAGGTGTTGAGAGTTTTTTTAAAGAAATAATTGCAGCAATTTTTTGCTTTTCAAATTTGTAATTAAACCTCTGGAGATTTCCCAAGGATGTCACGATATTTCAACTGATTAAGACGTAGCATTGCTATTATTCATTATTTAAACAAAAGTGTAGACACTGCTCTAGAATAGACCGATTGCGCTCCGTGCGTCACGTGACCTATAGTGGGTATTGGATGTAAACAAACACGGCGTACTGCACATAAACGCGCGTTAAAAAGACATGATTACTGTTGCAATTTTTGACTCAAAAAGGACTAAATTCTCGAAATCACTGAAGAATATTCTGGAGTTTGTAACGTGAGACCTTACCGGTGGCTGAACATGGGTAAACACAGTTCCACCAAATTCCAAGAGAATTTTTACACGATGTCATGTATTTGTGCACGGAAAGTGTGGTTTTACAGTGCCGTCATTGTAATGATTTTGCTGCCAATATTTTCATTAAAAAAACTCATGAAGAAGCTGCAAATCCCATTATTTTCATTCTCAAAATATTTTATTAGAAGGGGTAGCTGTCAGCAGTCAGCTATGAGTTGGACAACTTTGCGATCTCCCGTATCCCAGCCAAACTTCACGCCGTGGACAACGCAAAATCCACGGCGCGTGAGTTCGCTCAAACCTCAGTAATTTACGTAGTCTAACCATACTCTCAAAAGAAACCTCTTTTGTAGTAGAATACTGGGAACATCAAACAGCAAATGTGATTTAAATCAATGTCACAATATTCAACTTTATAAAAAGGGCTCCGTTTTTAGTCATAAGTGTTGTAAGTGAAAATACAGCCAATTATGGTCCATCGGTACAAGTGTAGCTGTGTTATTCTATACCCACTATAAGTCACGTGATCACATGTATACAATGGTAGCACAATCGGTCTATTGCAAGGGGCGTGGGTTCAGATCCCACCCGAGTAACGTGCCTGTGTTTTTTTTCACAGGACTCAGGAAAGTATAAAGTGCTAACACACATCGGTGTATGGGTAAAAACCAAAATTGATATTCTTTATCCCAGACGCAAATTTATTTATTATCATAAACTATAATTATAATCTTGCATAAATTTACATTGTAAAACTATAAAAGAGAAGCGTTTGTAAGAAGCAGGCTATAGATTGAGAGGAAAAGGTGTCACCAGATTTTGGCAACTTGTGTTAATAATAACAGCTTGTTTTATCTTCTCATGACGTAACTTCTCTTGAAACTTATGCAGTTTTCTTAGTTGATGTACATGTATTAACCACGGGTCACGTAATGTGTGCAAATCCGTCTTTGATAATGTTGTCCGCGTACTATATTTTTATAATATTTGTTTATGTTAAAAGTACGTTCAGAATTGATATATTTGTCAATTCAGGCACCCACGCTGTTGTTAAATAACTGTGTTATCTTTTTGTGGTTTGTGGTAAATCATTTACCAAACATGCACCAAACAATGTGGACGAAGTTAATGTGCACGAAAAAATCACAGTAGGGCATGCTAGCTACAGTTGAACCGATAGGCCTATGTGTCGACAACGCTGTGCATCAAAATAGAGGTTAATAGTATATAGGACAGGGACAAACTATTTGGGTTCTTTATTTTGATGATACAATCATAAATATTTTGGCAAACGATCAGTCAAGTATGTCTTTAGAAGGATATTTGGTTTAGATTGTCAAAATGGCTGACATTTATTTGTGTTTGCATATAATAGGGCCATTACAGATGCCATAACAAAAGATAAGTAGAAAGATGTCAAATGTGTCCAACTGGTTGCAACTGCAAGGACAAATCTGCAGATGGCCCTAAAAAGCTAAACATGATCTCTTGACAAACGCTGACTTTGTGTCAAACTCCATTTATTATTATCACCTAAAGGCACGAATGCCAGCAACTACCAGACCTTTGTCTCGCTTTACCAGAACATACCGTGTAAAATGTTGAGGGTGATCATTTTATTTCACCAATGCCCAGTTTGGTTGGTTTAATAATAGGAATACATTTAAAACGTCACATGGAAGCTGAGGGTGAATTTGTCGAAATTTTGAACATCATGTCAAAAGATTGGAAAGCTTGTCTAGTCATAAAAGCAGACAAAGCATTATTATTATTATTATTATTATTATTAGTAGTAGTAGTAGTACTTAAGGCGCCCAAATTTTGAGAAGATAACAGATAAGAAAATAGAATTAGACATAAACAACAGTCACTTTTGTTGTATGTGTATTCAAAATCTAAACTTTGACTATAAGTTATTGAACACAGAATATCCCAAAAGCCGCGAACGACGATTGCTAAAAAAAACCTGCTTTTCACTTGATGTCATTGAATGTTAATTATTTTCAGTAATTGAACATTCTCGAAAAAAATAGCAATTTCCTTACCAGTGACGATAAGTGTTTACACCGACTTTGCTCTTAACATACACCGGTAGGGCTCTTCCCATCAGAAATACTGTCCGAAAACAATCATTAATACCGCATTGCTCTTTCAAGATGGGCATATACATTCTTTTGTGTTAATTTTAATTCCAGTCATGCTTGGATATTATTGAAGACTATTTTTAAAGTGATTAGTGAAAAACATTTCATTACCAAGCATTTTTTTTAAAACATATATTGACATAATAAGCAATTCAACAGTAGAAAAGAACGAACGGATTTTACTCATTGGTTTTTGTAAGCATATGCTTGTTTTTGACTTGTCACTTTTTAAAAACGAACAAATTTAAAATATACGATTAGTCGGTTATGCTTGTTAGTCTTACAACGGAAATATTACGTAACAGGTCCTGAAACTGATCAACATAAAAAACAACAGCAGCCGGTTGTGTGTTGTATGAATTAAAAAATGGTAATTACAACGATTCCCCAAAGACGCCCCCTTGCGGCCAACAGTATTGCGTCTTGTCAGTTCCATTGTAGCAATGAAAGACTAATACAGTTTCTATTATTATCTTCGCACAATATCTATAAAGTTAAATAATGTCAATTGAGTAAAATGTCTCATAGATGTTCTTATATTAGAAATAAACGGACTTCATCTGACACAGCAACTGTACACCATGCGCACGAAGTATCTCCATTTACTTGGAACAATTAATAATTACAATACAAAGGACTTGTTGTAAAACAAAAATACACTGATATCGGGGTACTTTGATACCATGGCAACCGTTTGGTCGACTTTGGGTCACATATCGTAAGTTAAATATCGTTTTTCAGAGTGTTTTTTTTGCCGCACACCCAAGGTTTACAAGATGATCCAACATTTTCTAGCATCCGTTATTAACTTCGTGCCAACACGTATGTGTCATCACAAATTATAACAAAAGAGGACAATTTAATAATAGGCCCACGATTCGGAAAAAGTTCTACAGTTGGGAAACGTGTACAAAACCAATGGGAGCTGTTGCATTAAGTATAAACAAAAGAGGGACAATAGGAGGTCCACGCCTACAGGCGTATTATTTGTTTATTTATTTATTTATTTATTTATTTATGTACTTATTTGTATGTGAGGTGTGTGTGTGTGGGGGGGGGGGGGGGTCGGGGTAGCTTATGAGGCTACTTTTATGAGCCTACTTTACAACTACATCCTAATAACACAAAGAATTCCATGAGTGAAGGGAGAAGAAAAAAAGTCCATCATACAGGAAGCTATTGACATGCCTCCAGCCGCATTTTGACTTTAGTCTGGCTTCCTACACATCCTATGTTCTTTAAAATATCACAATTATTACCCATACTAGATAGTGTTTTTCACTCATGTCATTCTTATGTTCAAACTACATATCGCGAGTAAGGGGAATTAACAAGAAACAATGAAGCATTTACTGCACCAGAATTACGATTACAAGACCCGTAAAGAGACCAGATTGTCATGAGATTGCTTGACAGCAAGCTTCAGAGAGTATCATTCTATCACCGTCCTTATGCTTGCTACCCTTTGTATAGGGACAGCATACTATAAAGGCAGTGGACACTATTGGTAATTGTCAAAGACTAGTATTCACAGTTGCTGTAGCTCAACATATTCATAAAATAACAAACCTGTGAAAATTTGAGCTCAATCGGTCATCAAAGTTGCGAGATAATAATGAAAGAAGAAAACACCCTTGTCACACGAAGTTGTGTGCGTTTGTGGTTGATTTCGAGACCGCAAGTTCTAAACTTGAGGTCTCGAAATCAAATTCGTGGAAAATTACTTCTTTCTCCAAAACTATGGCACTTCAGAGGGAGCTGTTTCTCACAATGTTTTATACCACCAACCTCTCCCCATTACTTGTCACCAAGAAAGGTTGTATGCGAATAATTAATTTGAGTAATTACCAATAGTGTCCACTGCCTTTAACTGAACACCCATTGTATTTATACTGTAAGAATACCTGACTATCTTCCAACCTCGGCTTGGTTGACATTTGATATGAGTGGTAAGAAAAGAAAACAACAACAGGGCGGCACCACGAGAAATGTATATCTGTCAAAACAGTTGAAACATGCTGGTGTACAGAGATACGACTATTTTATGTCATAATATTGTTATTGTAAAGGCCATGTCGACTCACTGACGAGTCCGGACCCACGACGTCACTACAATATCCTTATAATCCATAACTCTACTAAAACGACAGATGATGGTGCTTGACATGATCCATGGTGCTTGACAGGTAGTTATTGACACCCCACCCCTAATCAAGCCTCCTCATAAGCATTTATGTTTTAATGCAATATAATATGTTGACTGCTTTAGCTAATTTTTTGGTTGTTGGTTGCATTTAAAAGTAAGAATTTTTCGTAAACAAGCAGAAAATATTTCCTCTTACTATTTTGGGTCTTGAGAGAAATAAGATATAAACAAATGAGCATCCCTCGGATAAAAGGCAAACGTTTTTATAATTATTTGGTAGCATGCATTTTTTTGGTTAATTTCCCCACTATAGGGTCAATCAAATTAACATAGGAGATTGGTCTTGGTTGGTGTACGTTTTGTCTACTCAAGCAATTTCCTAATAGTTACACGGATTGTAAATACTTTTCAATACATCATTATGCAACTTTAAGTGCATACATAAAAATGTCATGTCCATTGGAAACATGTGGACTCCTCTACAGACTGAGCATATCACTGGCTATGACTATAGTATGCCCTTGCTACGACTATAGTATACAAATATTGACTGCTTTTACTCGTGCTATGGTTAAAACTATGACTCCCGAGGTGATCCCCGGAGCGTTTTATTTTCCCTCGGCTTCGCCTCGGGAAAACAGAACGCTCCGGGGATCACCGAGGGAGTCGTAGTTTTAACCATTGCACGATTAAAAGCAGTCAACATTTGTTTTAAAACACCCCAAACATTTCTAAATACTGTACTATTAAGTTACAGACCTGAATGCTACAATCCACGGACGACGCGAATACAGACTGCTAAACCTTTAATGTGCTGCATGTAGTGTCATGTAATCCGAAATGGTTACAGACTATTAATTTATCATCCTCGTACACGCAACGGACGTCTGGGTACTGCACGCCGTGTGCTAGTCTTCGGACTAGCGCACGGCCACCGGTGCACTATCACACGGCCGCCGTATAGTAAAACCATGGTAATACCAAGACATATCATCCAGTGTGCCAGTACAACCCCCATTTAAGGATAACTTTGGAAAGATGACGTCACCTATGAAAACAACACAAGTCAACACTTCCTTATAAAACATCCTTGTAAAAAAGCGCGAACTGATGATTTTAAAGATTGCAAAAGTTATAGGGGAAATCTCATTTAAGCTCACCAATTGATGTACCAAAGACCTTGTCCCGTCTTTAGACGCCCTCAATGTCGAGCAGATCCAAATCCGAACCAACACCACACAATCCATAGATCTTCAACTTGCTCACTACATGGACAAAAGAAAAATCGTTTAAAATACTGAGTATTTTGCTTTGAAAAAAGCCTATAAAGTTGACTGACTCAGCCATTCAAATGTTGTTTGCGTGCATCGTTTATGTTTTCTTGTCCTTTCTTGCAAGTTTTTGATTTCGTATGGACTATTCAGCACATCTTGCATATTACGACTCATGGCATCCATCGTGCTGTTTTAACAAATGGAAAGCAATTATATTGTTTTTATTAGTACAGTGATGTTGTCACTCAGCACACTAAGACAAGTCAGTACAACCCCTAAGCCAAAAAACGCATAAACAAAACAAAATAAACAAAACAAAACAACAACAACAGCGTGAGTTTTTGCGCGAAAGTGACGTCTTTGCTAACAAAGGGTACTCGATTTAAAAATGAATTAATGGAAAGTCAATGTCCTTTTTACCTCGACGGTTACGAAATAATTCGAATGTTCCTTTTATGTGTAGCCCCCGTCTGTCTTGAGCAATTGTTTTCTTTCAATAACGGTTGTTTGTAACCTTTCATATTTGTATTTGGAGTAATTTATGAAAATTTGATCGCAGTGAGTTTTATATTTTAAAAAAGGAGACGCGTGTCTTGGGAGATATTCGACGTCTTGTCTTCGGTTGAAGCTCTGCTGGTACCATCTGTAATGGTCAGTTCAGGTAGGCCCTATAGAAAAATCTTGATTCTTTATGATCCAGACGTCGGTCTTTTTTAAAGCACTGGACACTATTGGTTATTACTCAAAGTGACTGCTAGCATGTATATACAACTTTCCTGGTAACGAGCAAAGGAAAGCTTTTGATGGTATACACCATTGTGAGAAACTGTTCCCTTTGAAGTAACACAGAGTTTTTGAGAAAGAGCTAATTTCTCACTCAAATAAAAAACAACTTCAGCTGAATAATTTTATTAGGCAGATGAAACAAACCAATTTGTGGAACAAGGGTGTTTTTTTCTTTATTTTTTTTCTTGCAACTTCGATGACAATTAAGGCAAGATTTTCAAAGGCTAGGTATTTTATTCATATGCTGAGATAGACCAAGCGAGAATACTGGTCTTTGACAAAACCAACTGGAAAGGTGGCCAGTGCCTTTAACCGCGGCCAAATAACATTCACACATTTGTGTGATTTCAGGCCAGAAGCCTTTTAATATTTGAGAAAGAATATTAGTTACCTCTTTCTCAAATACTACATTTCAAAGGAAGGCATTTTCCCAATGTTTTATATTACCGTTGCTCGTTACCAACTTAGTTTTAATGCTAATAACTATTTTGAGTAGTTTCCAATAGTGCCCGGTACCTTTAAATCTTATGATGTCATTTCTTAATCAATACATACACCATTAAAATGCCTGTGCAGAAACTAACGAGTACTCTTTGTAAACATAATTGTACCTTATAGACTATTTTGAATTGTCATTATTACAGATGCCAAGAAACACAATAAAGGAGACCGGTTTGCATCCGCCAGTTGGGTAATTCTTTTCCAAATGCTTGTTAATTTAATTTAATTTTCTTTTTTAACCTTTTGGTACTTTTTTTGTAAAAGTGGATGTACCCACGAAAGAGATGTTTCAACATGTGCAGGTCCATTGTAAACCTCTTATTTTATGAGGTACACACTTTCTATATGCAGCATTAAAACACGCGTGTTAACTCACGCCATAGTTGACATTGACCAAAATGGAAAGTCAACAATTTAATATTAATAAATAAAAAATAACTAAAACACACACACGAGCCTCCGCCCAAAATTGCTTTACAGTGACCAATTATTTAGCGTCAAAAGAAATTAAGAGTCATTGATTGAACGAAAGCAAAAAAATATAAATTAAATTTTATAAATTAGTGAATGTCAATTTAGTTTTCAATATTGTTTTTTTTTTTTTACCCTGGTGAATTAAGTAAATTTTTTGGCATATACCTTTGAGCGTAGTGAGTTTTAATATAAGAAAGGGCGGGATGTAATATTATGTGGAGAGACTTCATGCATTGTCTTCGGATGAGGCGGTTCTGCCATATCTAGTTTCTTGTTAGTTCAGGCACAGTAAGTAACTGCGACGGCTTTCCTTTGAAAAGGCATAAACAATCAATGTGTATTCTTCACAATTTATGAGTTTCAGGCCATATTAATTGAGGTTCGTGACAAAATTTGTTTTTCGTCTCATCTTTGTGTCAAAAGCTGGAGAAACGAAGGCATCATGACGAACGCCGCTTCCGAGTTAAACCTAACTGACGTAGCGGTCGCTGGCCCCGACATCTCCTGGGGAAATTTTGCGAACAGTGACTTCGTTTTGGCACTTTACGGCGTGATCTGCACACTCGGTATCGCTGGTAACCTTCTTGCGATTTTCGTACTCCTTCGTGTGCCATCCCTGCGGACGAACACCAGTGATTTCTTGGTACACCTATCGCTAGTTGACTTCTTAGTCTGCGTACTGGTCATCCCCTTTAAGCTTGTCCCTACTACAGGCACACCGGCACCGAATCCAGGGTTCCTGGGTGAGCTCAGATGTCGGTTTTACGTCAGTCAGTACATCTTCTGGGTCTGCACTTTGACATCTATTTATGGTCTGGTAACCGTCAACTTGGAGCGGTTTGTAGCCATCGTCTACCCTCTCAAGTACAAAGTGGTGTTTACCAGACGAAACACATACGTCATGATGGCATCGTGTTGGATTGCAGCCGCACTTGAACAATCTTACAGCTTATTCCAGTACGGAGAAGACAAGGAAGTTGGATGCAAGTTTGTGGAATCGCCGAGCAAGGAGATTCGGATGGCCTTTGGATTATCCCACTGTTTCTGTTTTCTCGTTGCTCCTTTTGTTTTGCTGGTTTTTATGCAATGGAAAGTCATTTCAAAGTTGAAGAACCAGGTAAAAGCACTGGAGAATAGACTGGGTAAGCCACATCCAAAGAGATTTGTTTCTTAAGTACAGATCATGCCTAAATTATTGTCGTTTTCTGCCGAAAGCAGTCTGTAAAGTTTTCACTTACAGTTTGGTTAGATTTGAAGCGATATGACTTAACCGAACGGTAGTTTTGAAATTCTGCGTCAAAAACCAACCGGTGAAAACAAGTATTGCTATTAGATCAACATGCATATAAACAATACAAACCCTTTTTCATTCATAAGATAAACAATAATAATAACTATTCATTCAGTTTTCGTGAGTGATTTCACAAAATTATGATTGAATGAATTGCGGCGCCATTTAACCTCATCAATCAAATGTTTGGCTCATGAGTTGTAAGACTGTTGACCTTCCGGTTTGACCTGGAAGATAAGGTCAACTGAGGTCACACTCTGTGTAGCGTTTGTTAAGTTTATGAAGACACTTATACATTGATTTAGAGGTTGTACACATTTAATTTTCGTTCAGAAGCTATACATTTTTTTCAAATAATAAACACAACAACCGGTTTCGTAAGTGAAAAACGAATGGGTTTAACAACCTTTTGTACCGTTTGTTGACTTTTTGAAGAAGTTAAACTTTGTTCAAATATTAAACGTTAACCTCCGATTACAGTATAAATTTTAGGTTCTTTAAGGGATCACATTTTGTGCCTAGTGTTCCTTAAGATTTTAAAGACTTTTCTAGTGACGCCAGATTGTAGAATTTCATAGTGTGGTAAAAGAATTATAAACATTCAACTTCCGGTTTGAGCTAGAAGTCAATGTCAAAGGGGGTCAAAACCAATAATTCATAAATTATGTTTTTTGAAATTTTATTTTTCAAACTAAGTTTAAGACTAACTGAGGTCACACTAGGTAGCGTTTGTTAAGTATCTGGAGCCCTTGACTTATAGACTATAACAGCTTCGCTTTTCAAAGACCAACTCAACCGCTCCAAGGCAACGTGTTAAGGAGAATTAAAAAAAACTAGAAATAAGGAGAGGTATGCGATTGTTGTGTTTTAAAGCGACATGACCTAACCGTACGGTAGTTTGAAGTGCTCATGAGTCCAAACCAAAAGCAGGAAAATAGTATTGCAAAATACAATCAATGCGTTCAAATTTTCATTCATTATAGTTACAAATCTTTTCTGAATGTGCAATTGTTTTGATAGTGTTTTGTCTTCTCATAGCTTCTTCCGCCCGCAACCCATCTGATCAGCGTGAAATGTGGCAACTTGGGATATCCAGAAAGCTGTCAAAGACCCTCCTGACGTTCGTCATCACCTTCACCGTCTGCTGGGTTCCCAACGTTAGTTACTACTTCTTTTACGTTGTTGGTGTCCATGGAGATTTCGGCAATCCTATCTACCATTTAAGTGTTATACTTGCGATTGGTAATTCCTGCTTGAATCCAATTATTTACATCATGACAAACAAGGAGTTCCGGGGAGGGATACGAGAGGCGTTCCGCACGGCACGGGGTTCTGCCCGTGTTGGGGACGAGGCTACTGGAGATGTGGCTACAGGAACAGTTTCATTCTCTGTGCCGGCTTCAAACAATAATTGATAATTTTGTTGCGATCGGTGGTATTTTACCAATTAATCCTAATATTATTAGTCTCTACGGTCACTTATTAATATGTATTAAAGCAGGGCTGTTTTTCCAGCTTTTCGGGATTAAGAATGTTATCATGTCGGTTCACGAGATTGCGTTTAATGCATTTTTTTGTGAGAATATCCGGCAGCCATGTTGGATTCCGTTTTGTCTAGTGTCCCTATATAATCCATGATGATTTATTGATAACTAAAATGACGGAGGGCGCACTCTACGATTCATGTTGTTCGAAAACAACTGGCTACTATAGAACCCCCACCCCCGCCCGCTGGTCAGTTTCTATGCGTTCACGTTAATGCAGCTAAACTATACACTTAAATTCATTTTGAGGTTAAAGTAATGTTTGGGTTATTTGAAAGTAGAGGTTTTTAAAGATAAATAACAATTTGTTTATTGTTTATTTATTTGTTTATTGTTTATTTTATTTGTATTATTATTGTTATATATATATATATTTTTTATTTTATTTTATTTTTTTTTTTTTGGGGGGGGGGGCCCTTCTTGCTACCAGACTATTTGTCTAGGCATCACTGGCTATGTTATGACCATCGCGAGAAAAACCGTTTAAGGGTCAAATTATTGGAATGATGACGTCAACAATGAATTTGAACACAATACAATTTGACAACATCAACCAGTTCTCAGTCAAAAATCCTCGAAAATAGAAAAGCGTGAACTGATGATAGGTCAATATTTGGGGGAATTCACTTTAGATTTTAGCTCACCAGTTGATGTACCAAAGATCTTGTCCCGTGTATAAACGCCCTCAATGTCGAGCAGATCCAAAGCCGAACCAATACAACACAGTCCATTGCTCCCTTATAGACAAAAGAACAAAGTTTAAAGTTACTAAAATGCTTTGATGGTAGTTCAGTTGTTAAACGCATCAAGTATGACTTAAAGACACTGGACACCTTCGGTAATTGTCAAAGACCAGTCTTCTAACTCGGTGTATGTCAACATGAATACACAATAACAAACCTATGAAAATTTGAACTCAACTGGTCGTCAAAGTTGCGAGAGAATTATGAAAGAAAAAACACCCTTGACGCTTAAGTTGTGTGCTTTCTGATTCTCGATTTCGAGACCTCAACTGAGGTCTCGAATTCGATTCAAATATTTTATTGAGAAATTACTTCTTTATCGAAAACTACGTTTCTTTTGAGGGATTCGTTTCACTCAATGTTTTATACTATCAAACAGCTCTCCATACCCTCGTTAATACCAAGTTAATTCTTATGCTAACAATTATTTTGAGTAATTACCATAGTGTCCATTAGTGCCTTTAACATTTTTGAAATGCATAACATTTTGTCAGTTTAAAAAGCTTCTCTCTCTATCTGTGTGTTGAGTGGGAATAGGAGTAGAATTATTGTGTAAATTTGCATCGGGGATAAAAAATATATAATTTTTCCCGATATACACCGATGTGTGTAATAGCACTGTATAAGAGTTCAATTGTTTATTTATTAATTTGTTTGTTATGCCTGTCATTTTTTTTTCACAGAACTCGAGAAAGTACTGATTATACAGTGCAAACACATATTCGTGTAAGGCAAAAACCAAAATTAATAATAATAATACTTATAGTTATTGATTTACCTTTGTTCTGCTTTCAATGCTCATGCATTTGTTTCGTAGTGATTGTCTTGATTATGTAAAAAATAAAAACTATCATTGTTAACTATTATAATAAACAATTTTCTACCTCCATGGTTATCTTCATAGCACCACAGTTCCCGAGTCCCTCGTCGCTTGCTTGCACGCTTGCACGCTTGAAGACAAAAGTTGTTTGCGTCCGTCGTCTTACAGTTTTTGGGCAATGTCCAAGGCTATCCTGAAGCTCAAACAGCCGAAAGACTGTTCAAGAGCTGAACAAAGTCCGTGAACTGTTCACAGTTGCTTTCGAGTGAACATTATTTCCTGTGGCTCTCCAGGCCCTCAGAGCGCAATGTCAAAGTCAACAAGTGTGATGGTACACTCCAATGAATTCACAAAAGAGTGTGAATGTTGAACCAGTCCTTTGCCTGCCGTGCAGTCCTTGTACACTCTGTAAGCTCCGCGTAGCCGGTCGGAACCGGTCGAAACTGGTTGAACGCCACGTGTATTCCTTCGTAAATGTCCCTCGCTCAGGTCGAAAACCCTACCACAGAGAATGATAGTTTATAATGCAAACTGGTAAACAAAAACAAAACAAAAACAGGGGTAGGCACACAAACAGTGGTAAACACCAACTGCAAGTGCCTCATTTAGAGCTTCCACTTACTTTCAAAATGCAGTTAACAAAGGTAGGCCTACCGTTATTTCAGTGAGCATGCGATAAAAAACACTTGACATACAATTGCATTAGACTGGAACGAATACAGTCACAAAATGACAGCGCAAGGAATGAATATTTTTACAAAATACAGGCACATTGTTACATAACAAAGCACGGAGAATTACCTCGACAACCACCCAAATAAAGCGAGGGCCGCTTTCAAAACAATGTAATCACTCACCAAATTCTTTATGTCCTATAGCCGGCCAGGCAAAACCTTTTCAATCTGCCAATAGTGTACTGTTTATAGTGGAACGTTTAGCATGTGAACCACCACCCATTCTCTCACACGTGTACCACCTATGGAGACTTTCTAGAATTCTGTCCACGTGTGTGGCAGCTCAGTCTAAAAATAGTTCAGCGCGCGCGCGTGTTTTGCCAAGCTCATTAATATGCAGCTGACCCCAAGCAAAGCACGCGCACTTTGTACAGCTGAGATATACTGGTGTTTAAGACGCTCATTAGTATGCAGTGACCTCGTGTCTTTTAGACCGCTACTGTTGTAAATTCAACTGTTACATGATGGATAGACAATTTAAATAAAGTAAATAGGCGCACGCCCAGCAATAATATTGGGCATTGGCTCAAGTTTATAAAGTTTGTAAGCACAGAAAAGTATAAATTTACCAGCCAAAATTACATCAATTTTAAATTGTTGGACTGGTTTCCCCTTTCGAGCTTTACTTGGCAAAGAACATTTTTTAGCATTTTTTTCTGCTTAACAGCTTTATAAAATTGTTCCCCTGTATAATTATTTAAAAAATAATTATTTTTAACGCATAGTAAACGCCACTCAGTAAATTTTTCAGTTGATGAATTTAATTATTCCGAAACAAAACAAATAGGCCCTCATTTCTTCACAGAAAGTCATTATACTTGTGACATAGACTGGGTCACTAGGACTTTGGGTAAAAGTGAAGAGTAAACATGAATGTTATAATTTGAATATTGTTTCAATTCAGAAATAAACATCCAAGGCATGCCTGAAATTGATAGAACTATTATAGTCACTATTTTTTTTAATAATGAAGTATAAACAAACAAATATGATTTAGATGCGAAGTCCACCAAAAATGGAAATGTTTAACATGTATGTTAATGTTTTTAAACTTGTATAAATCATGTACTACCCTACTGGATGTAAACATTATTTTTGGTAGAAACCATTTCCAGACAAATTAAGTCAAATATATTTCTGAGACTATATCAACAACAACAACCAAGGGTACTTTTCCCCCGTCCATTTAACACTCAATGAATAAGTAGGGCCTACTGGTTATTATGAAGGAAGCCATTTTTCTCTTCGTAAACCGGTCCCCCCCCCCCCCCAATTTTAAAAAATCAGAACAAAATGAACGTTATACGAACGCTAACAAAAGTGTGGCTTGTTTTACGGGCGGGGTTCATAACGACACTCGAAGGATAGAGATTATAATATGTCACCAGAGGGCGGTATACAAGATGGGTGGTGTACTCCCAAGTGGCCTCCTAGAAAACTTGCCATGATAAATTCGTCACCCGTTCCACGAATCGAGTGAAACAGTTGACCTTTTAGGATCCATGAAACAATTTGTAACAGCAGCTCGAGGATGTACAGAAACTGACGAACAAACAAAAACGAAAGTGATTTATTTCTACGGAAGCATTGGGACTTTGGGAGAGATATCAAAATGGAAGTCATTATAATTTTGACTTAAGTCTTATTTCATTCATAGTTCAAGTCATGATGACTTTTTCTTATCAAAATGTTTTAAGTACAAGCCATAATTGTGAATTTTATGTAGTTATGAGTAACAATTTATATACTGTCAACGTAATAAGACGTGTACTACATTATACTACGCATGACTAAGAAATACTTTGTCATTAGGAAATCATCCACGTCATAACTATGACTTTCTTCGCTTTTTTTTTCGATTTCTGTATATCTCTTCCAAATCTTGTTTTCTTTTAAAGGCAGTGGATACAATAAGTAACTACTCAATATATTTATTAGCCTAAAACCTTACTTGGTAACGAGTAAAGGGGAAAGGTTGGTCGTACAAAACATTGTGAGAAACGGCTCCCTCTGAAGTAACAAAGTTTTCGAGAAAGAAGTAGTTTTTTACGAATTTGTTTTCGAGACCTCAGATTAAGAAATTGAGGTCTCGAAATCAAGCATGTGAAAGCACATAACGTCCTGTGACTAGGTTTTTTTTCTTTCATTATTATCTCGCAACTTCGCCCATCAGTTGAGCACACATTTTTCACATTTTGTTTTAAATGTATTTATTATATTTTATGCACATGTTGAAATGCACCAAATGAGAAGACTGGTCTTTGACACTCCATTCTCTTTAATCACACAAAAGTACACTACTCTATTATTTTGGCTCTGCTGACCGCATAATCATGCTTAAAACTGCTATGTAAATCACACGAACATCTCGAATTCAAAGGTACGCAGAGTCTTGCACAATGGGCCCTGTGTAATGGTACGGTACAGTCGTACACTGAGAAGACAAATAAGGAAGGTTCACTTTCATAAGGTAGGGCAATCCCAGAGAGGTAGTTTTTAAAGAGGACAACCACGCAATCATGTGGGGACTGGAAACCCAATACATGATAATGCCCCATCCCACGTGGAAGGTGAGGAATAAAACAAACCACTTCGCCAAGCCAACTTATCTAGCTAACTGTTGTAATCTCGGTGAGAACTGGAGAGGAGAAAATCAAGAACTGAATTTTTGTGAATCCTGCGCATCCTTAGTAATAGTCCGAGAGCCCAGCAGGGTTTATTGAAAATGATGAGTGCAAAAAGTTTGAGGTGTGGGATGTGCAGGGCCCCCCGTGGGAACCTTAAAATGTGAATTCTTAAGCGCACCGAGTGGTGCGTTGGGAGGGGGAGCCCCCTAAACTCACCCAAAAGTCCATTTAAATGAAATGTTGAGTGCAAGCAAAATTTCTTCATAGATTGAAATGCCATGAAAGGGATGTTGTTGCCTCGTAGGCCTGGTCCACGACAATGGTAATAAGAAGAGAACGTTAATGAATCGTGCTGGGGGATTGTCGTGTTTTCAACCTCGTATATAGATGAATGAGCTGACTGATCAATATACAACATGAGAGACACGGAAAGTAATTTCTCGAACCAAGACAATTAACGTAATAATTAATCGCTGGTTTACAACCTGCTATCCGCCTATAGCTGCCTAAAGTGAAACACTTTACTATGCGGGATGAGAAAGCCCCGCTATAGTGTGTTAGGAGAAAACAAATTCACATCAAAATAAACCTGGATACTCAACAGTCAAGTCTAGCAATCGTTTATAGATCAATTCCCCCTCCACAGTTGACTTGTGCAGACACTAATGATGATGAAATAATTTAGCTCTTGCCCACAAAATGCTCTTTTTTAACACAAACATTAAATTGTCTTTCATCGTGACGATTTTGCCGAAACTATCTTACTAATTCTGTAACGTTCCTCCAACCAATGTGTATGACAGACAATCACCATAGACGGACATCTGATCCACAACCTTCACGAATCCATTAATGATGAAATCTTTGGCAGATATTACACTACATACTAAAGAAGCACTTGCCATCGTTAACCTTCTAATAAAACCTTAAGGAACGAAGGGTGCAGCTGTGACTTAGCTTCGTCAGCCATGCTTTCTTCTGAGCATTTCCGTCATTATAGGTTCCACCACGTTTAAAGGCACTGGACACCTAAGGTAATTGTCAAAGACCAGTGTCAAAGACCAGTATTCTCACTTAGTTTATCTCAACATAATTTATACATAACATAACAGATCTGTGAAAACTTGGACTCAATTGGTCATCGAAGCTGCAAGAGAATAATAAATCTTTGTTGTACAAATCTGTGTGCTTTCAGATGCCTATAAATAAAAAGCTTCGGGTCTGAAGTCGTTTAGCATTTGAGAGAGAAATAACGTTTTTCTCAAAACTACGTTACTTCAGAGGGAGCCGTTTCTCACTACTATCAACAGCTCTCCATTGATCGCTACCAAGTAAGTTGTTACGCTAACACTTATTTTGAGTATGTGCCTTTAACTGATCTGTGCGCATGCTCAACTTTTATCCACCCATCTCCTTCTTATTATACTTTTACTCTTTAGGGTCTATAACAACTACATCCCCTCACCTATGCAGTTTTGCCATTCGCCTTCGATATTACGGTCACTAACAACAAATCAATCGTATTTTGGGGGGAATAAATAATATTGCTGAGCGGATTTGCATGCGTGTGGTGCCGACGTTTTACTGAAGGGACGGCAAGACACAGTTCTTGTTTTCATTGACGTGAAGCTGTTCATCTCAAGCTATCGAAGTTAAGCCGCCGTCGCTAAGCTGTTTGAAGTCTGCGTCGATTTTCTGCAGTTATCATTCTCTCTTTTGTTGTGGAACCAGTACAGGTAACTTGCATTTCCTTTGATGTAATTCTCTGTAACTGTAGGCAAAGTGCACCTTTGGTTTTTGGAACCGTTCGATTGTTTCATTCCTAAGTACACAATAAAACTAACATCCGAAAATTTCACTTCAAAGGGTGGTCGTGTTTATGAGATTTCGCCGAACGAGTTATAATGTCCAGCAGGAAGAAGACTCTCTCTTTGATTGCCATTCTGAGAGGAGATACGCTGCAATGTTTCTCAGAATCAAGTTCGGGGGCATTCAAACTGTTACCTTTTTACATAACCACATTATAGGTAAAATGCTTCTCAAATGCTTTATACTGCCAAACGCTACTGTAGGCTTCAAATTAACCAAACTTTTTATTAGCAATAATTTTAAGAGTGATTTTCAAACGTATATCTTTAGCACTTACCATCTTTAAGGACCATGGGGCATGCTTGGTTGAGGAATTTGCACTATTTTCATTAAAAAAAAAAACATTTGATTTGAAAAAAACTAAGAAAAAGAAACGTTCCATAATAGTAAAACGCAAAACCAGCGAAATATGTTATAGAGAGGAAGTAGGCCACGGTCATCCATTTTATTATTCGTTCCTCGCCGGAGGGATTTCTCTTAATTGTCGATGTTTAGCAAAGTCAATACATCATCATAATTGCTTCGGTCAGCATAAGTCATCTGTCGGTTACGAGTTTTTTAGCCCATGTCAGGTGCATGTTGTATACAAACACATGGCGCAGTCAGGAATCCAACCAAAAATAATAGTCATTCAAAAATAGGCCCGGAAAACTAATTACTTTTCGCAATGCTCTGGAATAAGTCTGGAACTAAAAATGCTAGAGAGATGTAGTTTGTACCTTTGTCATCTTGACGTGTCCCTGCATCCATTTTTAAAGGTTTAGGGCGACTTGCATACTTCTTGATAGAAAAAAGCTCAAGTAAGCGGGGTTGCTCAGAAACGATTTCAACAACCTCCACTATGGGAGTTTTGTGCACAGAGCTGTCGGAGAAAAAAAACAAAATGTACAACGGGTAATTTCGATCCCAGTATCATGCTCAATCTTCAACATTTTACCACCACAGGATTGCCATGTTCAAGGGCTTTCCTCTCGTACAAAACTTAGTGCTCTGACGATTATAAGGGCGGGGCCAGATGCGACGGCGTGAGCAGGCACCCATTAGAAATTGACGTACACTGTGCGTGTATACAACGTATACAAACACACGGCGCAGTCAGGATTCCAACCAAATATAATAGTCATTCAAAAAATAGGCCCGGACAATTAAAAACTTTCAGCAATGCTCTGGAATAAGTCTGGAACTAAAAATGCTAGAGAGATGCAGTTTGTACCTTAGTCATCCTGACATGTCCCTGCATCCATTTTTTAAAGGTTTAGGGTGACTTGCATACTTATTGATAGAAAAAGTTCAAGTAAGCGGGGTTGCTCAGAAACGACTTCAACAACCTCCACTATGGGAGTTTTGTGCACAGAGCTGTCGGAGAAAAAAAACAAAATGTACAACGGGTAATTTCGATCCCAGTATCATGCTCAATCTTCAAAATTTTACCACCACAGGATTGCCATGTTCAAGGGCTTTCCTCTCGTACAAAACTTAATGCTCTGACGATTTTTAAGGCGGGGCCAGATGCGACGGCGTGAGCAGGCACCCATTAGAAATTGACGTACACTGTGCGTGTATACAACTTATACAAACACACGGCGCAGTCAGGATTCCAACCAAATATAATAGTCATTCAAAAAATAGGCCCGGACAATTAAAAACTTTGAGCAATGCTCTGGAATAAGTCTGGAACTAAAAATGCTAGAGAGATGCAGTTTGTACCTTAGTCATCCTGACATGTCCCTGCATCCATTTTTTAAAGGTTTAGGGCGACTTGCATACTTCTTGATAGAAAAAAGCTCAAGTAAGCGGGGTTGCTCAGAAACGATTTCAACAACCTCCACTATGGGAGTTTTGTGCACAGAGCTGTCGGACAAAAAAACAAAATGTACAACGGGTAAGTTCGATCCCAGTATCATGCTCAATCTTCAAAATTTTACCACCACAGGATTGCCATGTTCAAGGGCTTTCCTCTCGTACAAAACTTAGTGCTCTGACGATTATAAGGGCGGGGCCAGATGCGACGGCGTGAGCAGGCACCCATTAGAAATTGACGTACACTGTGCGTGTATACAACGTATACAAACACACGGCGCAGTCAGGATTCCAACCAAATATAATAGTCATTCAAAAAATAGGCCCGGACAATTAAAAACTTTCAGCAATGCTCTGGAATAAGTCTGGAACTAAAAATGCTAGAGAGATGCAGTTTGTACCTTAGTCATCCTGACATGTCCCTGCATCCATTTTTTTAAGGTTTAGGGCGACTTGCATACTTCTTCATAGAAAAAAGCTCAAGTAAGCGGGGTTGCTCAGAAACGATTTCAACAACCTCCACTATGGGAGTTTTGTGCACAGAGCTGTCGGAGAAAAAAACAAAATGTACAACGGGTAATTTCGATCCCAGTATCATGCTCAATCTTCAAAATTTTACCACCACAGGATTGCCATGTTCAAGGGCTTTCCTTTCGTACAAAACTTTATGCTCTGACGATTTTTAAGGCGGGGCCAGATGCGACGGCGTGAGCAGGCACCCATTCGAAATTGACGTACACTGTGCGTGTATACAACGTATACAAACACACGGCGCAGTCAGGATTCCAACCAAATATAATAGTCATTCAAAAAATAGGCCCGGACCATTACAAACTTTCAGCAATGCTCTGGAATAAGTCTGGAACTAAAAATGCTAGAGAGATGTAGTTTGTACCTTAGTCATCCTGACATGTCCCTGCATCCATTTTTTAAAGGTTTAGGGCGACTTGCATACTTCTTGATAGAAAAAAGCTCAAGTAAGCGGGGTTGCTCAGAAACGATTTCAACAACCTCCACTATGGGAGTTTTGTGCACAGAGCTGTCGGAGAAAAAAACAAAATGTACAACGGGTAATTTCGATCCCAGTATCATGCTCAATCTTCAAAATTTTACCACCACACGATTGCCATGTTCAAGGGATTTCCTCTCGTACAAAACTTAATGCTCTGACGATTTTTAAGGCGGGGCCAGATGCGACGGCGTGAGCAGGCACCCATTAGAAATTGACGTACACTGTGCGTGTATACAACGTATACAAACACACGCCGCACTCAGGATTCCAACCAAATATAATAGTCATTCAAAAAATAGGCCCGGACCATTACAAACTTTCAGCAATGCTCTGGAATAAGTCTGGAACTAAAAATGCAAGAGAGATGTAGTTTGTACCTTAGTCATCCTGACATGTCCCTGCATCCATTTTTTAAAGGTTTAGGGCGACTTGCATACTTCTTGATAGAAAAAAGCTCAAGTAAGCGGGGTTGCTCAGAAACGATTTCAACAACCTCCACTATGGGAGTTTTGTGCACAGAGCTGTCGGAGAAAAAAACAAAATGTACAACGGGTAATTTCGATCCCAGTATCATGCTCAATCTTCAAATTTTACCACCACAGGATTGCCATGTTCAAGGGCTTTCCTCTCGTACAAAACTTAATGCTCTGACGATTTTTAAGACGGGGCCAGATGCGACGGCGTGAGCAGGCACCCATTAGAAATTGACGTACACTGTGCGTGTATACAATGTATACAAACACACGGCGCAGTCAGGATTCCAACCAAATATAATAGTCATTCAAAAAATAGGCCCGGACGATTAAAAACTTTCAACAATGCTCTGGAATAAGTCTGGAACTAAAAATGCTAGAGAGATGTAGTTTGTACCTTAGTCATCCTGACATGTCCCTGCATCCATTGTTTAAAGGTTTAGGGCGACTTGCATACTTCTTGATAGAAAAAAGCTCAAGTAAGCGGGGTTGCTCAGAAGATTTCAACAACCTCCACTAGGGAAGTTTTGTGCACAGAGCTGTCGGAGAGAAAAACAAAATATACAACGGGTAATTTCGATCCCAGTATCATGCTCAATCTTCAACATTTTACCACCACAGGATTGCCATGTTCAAGGGCTTTCCTCTCGTACAAAACTTGAAGCTCTGACGATTTTTAAGGCGGGGCCAGATGCGACGGCGTGAGCAGGCACCCATTAGAAATTGACGTACACTGTGCGTGTATACAATGTATACAAACATACGGCGCAGTCAGGATTCCAACCAAATATAATAGTCATTCAAAAAATAGGCCCGGACCATTACAAACTTTCAGCAATGCTCTGGAATAAGTCTGGAACTAAAAATGCTAGAGAGATGTAGTTTGTACCTTAGTCATCCTGACATGTCCCTGCATCCATTTTTAAAGGTTTAGGGCGACTTGCATACTTCTTGATATAAAAAAGCTCAAGTAATCGGGGTTGCTCAGAAACGATTTCAACAACCTCCACTATGGGAGTTTTGTGCACAGAGCTGTCGGAGAAAAAAACAAAATGTACAACGGGTAATTTCGATCCCAGTATCATGCTCAATCTTCAAAATTTTACCACCACAGGATTGCCATGTTCAAGGGCTTTCCTCTCGTACAAAACTTAATGCTCTGACGATTTTTAAGGCGGGGCCAGATGCGACGGCGTGAGCAGGCACCCATTATAAATTGACGTACACTGTGCGTGTATACAACTTATACAAACACACGGCGCAGTCAGGATTCCAACCAAATATAATAGTCATTCAAAAAATAGGCCCGGACAATTAAAAACTTTCAGCAATGCTCTGGAATAAGTCTGGAACTAAAAATGCTAGAGAGATGCAGTTTGTACCTTAGTCATCCTGACATGTCCCTGCATCCATTTTTTAAAGGTTTAGGGCGACTTGCATACTTCTTGATAGAAAAAAGCTCAAGTAAGCGGGGTTGCTCAGAAACGATTTCAACAACCTCCACTATGGGAGTTTTGTGCACAGAGCTGTCGGACAAAAAAACAAAATGTACAACGGGTAATTTCGATCCCAGTATCATGCTCAATCTTCAAAATTTTACCACCACAGGATTGCCATGTTCAAGGGCTTTCCTTTCGTACAAAACTTAGTGCTCTGACGATTTATAAGGCGGGGCCAGATGCGACGGCGTGAGCAGGCACCCATTAGAAATTGACGTACACTGTGCGTGTATACAACGTATACAAACACACGGCGCAGTCAGGATTCCAACCAAATATAATAGTCATTCAAAAAATAGGCCCGGACAATTAAAAACTTTCAGCAATGCTCTGGAATAAGTCTGGAACTAAAAATGCTAGAGAGATGCAGTTTGTACCTTAGTCATCCTGACATGTCCCTGCATCCATTTTTTAAAGGTTTAGGGCGACTTGCATACTTCTTGATAGAAAAAAGCTCAAGTAAGCGGGGTTGCTCAGAAACGATTTCAACAACCTCCACTATGGGAGTTTTGTGCACAGAGCTGTCGGAGAAAAAAACAAAATGTACAACGGGTAATTTCGATCCCAGTATCATGCTCAATCTTCAAAATTTTACCACCACAGGATTGCCATGTTCAAGGGCTTTCCTCTCGTACAAAACTTAATGCTCTGACGATTTTTAAGGCGGGGCCAGATGCGACGGCGTGAGCAGGCACCCATTCGAAATTGACGTACACTGTGCGTGTATACAACGTATACAAACACACGGCGCAGTCAGGATTCCAACCAAATATAATAGTCATTCAAAAAATAGGCCCGGACCATTACAAACTTTCAGCAATGCTCTGGAATAAGTCTGGAACTAAAAATGCTAGAGAGATGTAGTTTGTACCTTAGTCATCCTGACATGTCCCTGCATCCATTTTTTAAAGGTTTAGGGCGACTTGCATACTTCTTGATAGAAAAAAGCTCAAGTAAGCGGGGTTGCTCAGAAACGATTTCAACAACCTCCACTATGGGAGTTTTGTGCACAGAGCTGTCGGAGAAAAAAACAAAATGTACAACGGGTAATTTCGATCCCAGTATCATGCTCAATCTTCAAAATTTTACCACCACACGATTGCCATGTTCAAGGGCTTTCCTCTCGTACAAAACTTAATGCTCTGACGATTTTTAAGGCGGGGCCAGATGCGACGGCGTGAGCAGGCACCCATTAGAAATTGACGTACACTGTGCGTGTATACAACGTATACAAACACACGCCGCACTCAGGATTCCAACCAAATATAATAGTCATTCAAAAAATAGGCCCGGACCATTACAAACTTTCAGCAATGCTCTGGAATAAGTCTGGAACTAAAAATGCAAGAGAGATGTAGTTTGTACCTTAGTCATCCTGACATGTCCCTGCATCCATTTTTTAAAGGTTTAGGGCGACTTGCATACTTCTTGATAGAAAAAAGCTCAAGTAAGCGGGGTTGCTCAGAAACGATTTCAACAACCTCCACTATGGGAGTTTTGTGCACAGAGCTGTCGGAGAAAAAAACAAAATGTACAACGGGTAATTTCGATCCCAGTATCATGCTCAATCTTCAAATTTTACCACCACAGGATTGCCATGTTCAAGGGCTTTCCTCTCGTACAAAACTTGAAGCTCTGACGATTTTTAAGGCGGGGCCAGATGCGACGGCGTGAGCAGGCACCCATTAGAAATTGACGTACACTGTGCGTGTATACAATGTATACAAACATACGGCGCAGTCAGGATTCCAACCAAATGTAATAGTCATTCAAAAAATAGGCCCGGACAATTAAAACCTTTCAGCAATGCTCTGGAATAAGTCTGGAACTACAAATGCCAGAGAGATGCAGTTTGTACCTTAGTCATCCTGACATGTCCCTGCTCCTGACATGTCCCTGCATCCATTTTTTAAAGGTTTAGGGCGACTTGCATACTTCTTGATAGAAAAAAGCTCAAGTATAAAGCGGGGTTGCTCAGAAACGATTTCAACAACCTCCACTATGCGAGTTTTGTGCACAGAGCTGTCGGAGAAAAAAACAAAATTCACAAAGGGTAATTTCGATCCCAGTATCATGCTCAATCTTCAAAATTTTACCACCACAGGATTGCCATGTTCAAGGGCTTTCCTCTCGTACAAAACTTAATGCTCTGACGATTTTTAAGACGGGGCCAGATGCAACGGCGTGAGCAGGCACCCATTAGAAATTGACGTACACTGTGCGTGTATACAACGTATACAAACACACGCCGCACTCAGGATTCCAACCAAATATAATAGTCATTCAAAAAACAGGCCCGGACCATTAAAAACTTTCAGCAATGCTCTGGAATAAGTCTGGAACTAAAAATGCTAAAGAGATGTAGTTTGTACCTTAGTCATCCTGACATGTCCCTGCATCCATTTTTTAAGGTTTAGGGCGACTTGCATACTTCTTGATAGAAAAAAGCTCAAGTAAGCGGGGTTGCTCAGAAACGATTTCAACAACCTCCACTATGGGAGTTTTGTGCACAGAGCTGTCGGAGAAAAAAACAAAATGTACAACGGGTAATTTCGATCCCAGTATCATGCTCAATCTTCAAAATTTTACCACCACAGGATTGCCATGTTCAAGGGCTTTCCTCTCGTACAAAACTTAATGCTCTGACGATTTTTAAGGCGGGGCCAGATGCGACGGCGTGAGCAGGCACCCATTAGAAATTGACGTACACTGTGCGTGTATACAACGTATACAAACACACGGCGCAGTCAGGATTCCAACCAAATATAATAGTCATTCAAAAAATAGGCCCGGACCATTACAAACTTTCAGCAATGCTCTGGAATAAGTCTGGAACTAAAAATGCTAGAGAGATGTAGTTTGTACCTTAGTCATCCTGACATGTCCCTGCATCCATTTTTTAAAGGTTTAGGGCGACTTGCATACTTCTTGATAGAAAAAAGCTCAAGTAAGCGGGGTTGCTCAGAAACGATTTCAACAACCTCCACTATGGGAGTTTTGTGCACAGAGCTGTCGGAGAAAAAAACAAAATGTACAACGGGTAATTTCGATCCCAGTATCATGCTCAATCTTCAAAATTTTACCACCACAGGATTGCCATGTTCAAGGGCTTTCCTCTCGTACAAAACTTAATGCTCTGACGATTTTTAAGGCGGGGCCAGATGCGACGGCGTGAGCAGGCACCCATTAGAAATTGACGTACACTGTGCGTGTATACAACGTATACAAACACACGGCGCAGTCAGGATTCCAACCAAATATAATAGTCATTCAAAAAATAGGCCCGGACAATTAAAAACTTTCAGCAATGCTCTGGAATAAGTCTGGAACTAAAAATGCTAGAGAGATGTAGTTTGTACCTTAGTCATCCTGACATGTCCCTGCATCCATTTTTTAAAGGTTTAGGGCGACTTGCATACTTCTTGATAGAAAAAAGCTCAAGTAAGCGGGGTTGCTCAGAAACGATTTCAACAACCTCCACTATGGGAGTTTTGTGCACAGAGCTGTCGGAGAAAAAAACAAAATGTACAACGGGTAATTTCGATCCCAGTATCATGCTCAATCTTCAAAATTTTACCACCACAGGATTGCCATGTTCAAGGGCTTTCCTCTCGTACAAAACTTAATGCTCTGACGATTTTTAAGGCGGGGCCAGATGCGACGGCGTGAGCAGGCACCCATTAGAAATTGACGTACACTGTGCGTGTATACAACGTATACAAACATACGGCGCAGTCAGGATTCCAACCAAATATAATAGTCATTCAAAAAATAGGCCCGGACAATTAAAACCTTTCAGCAATGCTCTGGAATAAGTCTGGAACTAAAAATGCCAGAGAGATGCAGTTTGTACCTTAGTCATCCTGACATGTCCCTGCATCCATTTTTTAAAGGTTTAGGGCGACTTGCATACTTCTTGATAGAAAAAAGCTCAAGTAAGCGGGGTTGCTCAGAAACGATTTCAACAACCTCCACTATGGGAGTTTTGTGCACAGAGCTGTCGGAGAAAAAAACAAAATTTACAAAGGGTAATTTCGATCCCAGTATCATGCTCAATCTTCAAAATTTTACCACCACAGGATTGCCATGTTCAAGGGCTTTCCTCTCGTACAAAACTTAATGCTCTGACGATTTTTAAGGCGGGGCCAGATGCGACGGCGTGAGCAGGCACCCATTAGAAATTGACGTACACTGTGCGTGTATACAACGTATACAAACACACGCCGCACTCAGGATTCCAACCAAATATAATAGTCATTCAAAAAATAGGCCCGGACCATTAAAAACTTTCAGCAATGCTCTGGAATAAGTCTGGAACTAAAAATGCTAGAGAGATGTAGTTTGTACCTTAGTCATCCTGACATGTCCCTGCATCCATTTTTTAAAGGTTTAGGGCGACTTGCATACTTCTTGATAGAAAAAAGCTCAAGTAAGCGGGGTTGCTCAGAAACGATTTCAACAACCTCCACTATGGGAGTTTTGTGCACAGAGCTGTCGGAGAGAAAAACAAAATATACAACGGGTAATTTCGATCCCAGTATCATGCTCAATCTTCAAAATTTTACCACCACAGGATTGCCATGTTCAAGGGCTTTCCTCTCGTACAAAACTTAATGCTCTGACGATTTTTAAGACGGGGCCAGATGCGACGGCGTGAGCAGGCACCCATTAGAAATTGACGTACACTGTGCGTGTATACAACGTATACAAACACACGGCGCAGTCAGGATTCCAACCAAATATAATAGTCATTCAAAAATAGGCCCGGACAATTAAAACTTTCAGCAATGCTCTGGAATAAGTCTGGAACTAAAAATGCTAGAGAGATGTAGTTTGTACCTTAGTCATCCTGACATGTCCCTGCATCCATTTTTTAAAGGTTTAGGGCGACTTGCATACTTCTTGATAGAAAAAAGCTCAAGTAAGCGGGG